>NW_017306817.1:107991-126961 GCF_000935625.1 Nanorana parkeri
ATAAGTGGTGGATTCAGGAAAAACTACTTTGTAGCTTGAATTAGGGCTGGATAAGTGTTGTTTGCGGTGCCTGGGATCTGAACCCACCATTTATTGTTGCTGCTCAAGCTCTGAAGAAGGGGGGGTCTGATTCTTCCGCAATGTATTGACTGTATCTGACATATACATTTGCATACTGTAGATAACTTAGACAAACCTTTAAGCTAGATGACCATTTTATGATGAGGCGCTCCTAACACACATCCAGGATTTGGTCTTCTGTTGAGTGATTGCCCCCTCGTGAGCAGAGAGGCAGCAGCCTTGGACCATAACCAGGTCCTTACACTACTTATTCAAATTCGATTCCTACTTCTACTGGTCCAGCACTACCGCAGATCTATAGGTTGTAAGAGGTGCAACAGGAGGTTAGAGGAAATCTCACAAAGAGAAGAATTCCCCTCTTAGATAATTGTCCCCACAACAAGTGCCCCCATTGGAAGATTTGTCCATGGAAGAATTGTAAAAGTTTGTTTTTCCCTCACTTTTTTCCCCAGATGACAATGATCACCAATATACAGACATCTTTAAAAACTTGACAGAAGGTCTAATCCTACCTCACTCTATACAAAACGGATTTTAGGTGGGGGTGGCATAGGCATCCATGAAAAAGATGAGTTTTCAGGGATCCCATAAAAGGGCGACAGAGTAGCAGAATAGCCAGACAGATTGGGGTAGGGAGTTCCAGAGAAATCATGGAGGCGAGCATGGGTGTAGGTTTCAAGGGAGCTAGAAAGAAGGAGCTCTTGGGAGGAGTGAAGGACGGTTTGGTGGACATTTTGAGATGAGGTTGGTGATATAGCTGGGAGAAGCGTTGTGTATTGCTTACTATGTTGTTAGTATTTTGATTTTTATTTGTTGGGTGATCAGAAGCCAGAGGAGGGCTTGGCAGAAAGGGGTAGCCGACACTGAGCTGTTGGTTAGGTGGAGGATGAGCCTATCAGAGATCTAATGGGGGCCTGTGTAGAGGTACAAACTACAATAGTTACAATTGTTGAGGCCAGAAATAACAAGGTCATATATAAATATCTTTGTGGTGTCATTTGGGCAAAAAGGGGCAAATTGTGAAAATGTTACAAGGATTACAGTGGTGGCACCTCTATGCACTGCGTTGACTTAATGAACAGCAGGTCCTTTTCTTTAGTTACTTGACGTGCGTCATAGGCCCTATTGATGGCAAGTGTATGGGTATGCAGAACCTTCTTGAAGCAGATGAAAATGTAGGTCAGAAGGAAGTCAACTGGATTCTGAATGATCTCAGAAATGTCTCAAACTGATGCCATCCACACAAGCCCAAAACCTGTCAACACAGGGCCTTTATGTGGTTGGTGATACAGTTATCAGCGGAGGAGGATACTACACAGGCTTTAGTAAGTACATTCCCAGTGACCCTGTGAGCTGATTCTGGCTGAGGCGAATTACAAAGAACTAAGTAATCTTTTTGATTTTGCTAGTTTCATTGTTTGTTGCAATAAATTCATTGTTCACTGATTGCTTTCAGTGTGATTGGTAAATAGTGGTTTCAGCCAGCTCCTTGAAAGATGTCTTTCCCCAATGTTAACATAGACAGGTATCCTATAAGCAAGCACATGCAGCTTATCTCTGCAGTAACAATAGAACAGAAAGTGTCCTTGTCTGGTTATGTCCAGAGCTGCTCATTAACCTTCTGTGCTGTGGAGGTGCCCCCAGCTTATCTGCTGTACACATAACCCCACTGACACCCTAACTTGTCAAATGGCAGGTATCAGAATCTACACTTTTTTTTGGACGGCCATGGGCATAAGCCAGTGCTCAGCAGACTTGATTTTTTTTCACTAACAGTCCTTGAAGGAAAGATAATTCTATAAACAGCAAATATTTTTCTGCTGCTGAAACAAACCATATAACACAAATTTCATGGTCTCAAATAATATTGAACTAATGCTTCCAAAGTGCTAGAAATATACATGCGTGAATGATCTATTGACTACCCAAAGATGGAAAAACAGACGTGTGAATAGATCATTTATCTTTTAAAGATGCTTTTTTAAAACATTTTCAATGTATTACAAGAATAAATGAATACAATTAAGAACCCACTGTTGTCCCTCATTATTACAAAAATGGCCATCAGTATATTTGCTTCATACACAGGGTTGCTAATACAATGGTAAAAAAAGGGAAAGGCTTGTTAGGGGACATGTAGAAGGCGCACTTATACTGAGGACTATTAAGTATTCTAGGTTAGCTTAGGAACCCTGGAGATAGATGCCCTAGGAATCCTGGAGATAGATGCCCTAGGAATCCTGGAGATAGATGCCCTAGGAATCGTGGAGGTTGATGCCTTAGGAATCCTGGAGATAGATGCCCTAGGAATCATGGAGGTTGATGCCTTAGGAATCCTGGAGATAGATGCCCTAGGAATCGTGGAGGTTGATGCCAAATAGATCATTTATCTGATAAAAACTGGCGAAAAAAATCTTGTTCTACAGATCAGTGTGAGCAAGATCTTTGGTTCTTACTTAGGCAGATGAACATTCTACTCATTGCGGCCCCTTGATTAAGACTTCTATCTAATGCCTATGGAAAACTTAACCTATGTACACATGTGCATAGTCTATGTTCTGTATATAGAATAGAATATGGAAATAATGTAAATGTCCTTAACTTGGAGAACAATTAGAAGTGAGAACAAAATTACAGCTTGGCCAACTGGCTTCTTTTTGCTGTTTGAGTTACAGTCTTAGTTGTATGTACTTTGTACTCTTCTACAATTCAAAATGGAGATATTGAAATGACTAGTATTAGCGGAGTAATAAAGGGATTACAAAGACTTAAAATGCTCAATGCAAACAAAGCAGTGGGTCCGGATAACCTGCACCCCAAGGTACTTAAGGAATTAAGCCAGGTTATAACTAGACCATTAATCCTCATTTTTAAGGACTCCTTAATGACTGGTAGGATCCCCGGTGATTGGCGGAGGGCTACGGTAGTCCCAATATTCAAAAAGGGGGCTAGGTGCCAACCTGGGAACACATTACAATAGCGTGTAGGCCATGCACTGTGTCTTAGTGCACATAGCAAACATCATGATTGAGCTCTGTTTTGATAACCTGACCAGCCTTATACTTTTTTAGACACTGAGATTGACTGAACATGTGTATTTCTACTTAAGCAGCTGGGAAAAGGAGTGTCTATCACATTATGATGGTGGTGGTAGTCATTAGGAGAATGTGTTCCGCTGTCACGTTGAGAAAGGGGCCACAAACTTTGCAGCTCTGTTTACACTGCAGATTTAGCAAAAGATTACAAAAATATAGAGTTCTGACATTTCTTTTCATAGCACTTTTCAAGTACACTTTTTACAGACAGTTCTTGCCTATAGTGACTTCAAGGTCTGCCATAGAGGTTAGACCTCATGAATGATATTGGTTGCTAAAGCATGCAGGATAAACTTTGTAGTCATTAGTCAGGGTTCTTAGTACTACAGCTCAAAGATTAGGTTAGAAGTATGATGGTGTATGGGTAGCCTTGGTGGCAATTTAGCACATAACTATAAATATGTTGTTTGATTGGTCAGCCTCCATAATGTGTGATCTGCAGCAGTAGCGTAATGTCGATTCCAAAGGAAGTAGCTCATGCAGATCAAATGGTTAATTTGTCAGCAACCCTATTCAAGTGCCCAGCTAACTGCAGGTTCCCACAAATGTCTAAAGGTGTTAGAAAGGGGATGGTGTTCTCATCGAGCACCTGTCCCCCTACTGAGACTTGTCTGCCCTGCTTATTATATGTCCTATCAGGCTGTTGACACAGGCTGTTTATACCCCCTTCTCTTTGCTGGACTCAATACCCCCTCCTGCTTTTGTAAATACTGTAGTATAATGAGCCCTGTGCTTCCCGTGACTGAAAATGCATATGGGTCTAGGGAGTTGTAGACATATGATAAGATAATGATGGAGCCTGACATAATCTGCTAAAAAAGTGCACTGCTATCACATGCAGGGCCTTGCCAAGACTATGGCCATACCAGAAAAGAAGTGAACCAATTATTTGTCTGTAAACCCCAAGGTCCCCTGGCCAAGACTGATTTTCCTTAGATGAGCATCCAAGCGCTAATTGTTTGGCGTGTTTTGATTGTGTGAACAATCTATTTGGATGCCTCTTAATAATTGATTGATTATATGCAGTAAGCGTGTGTATTTTTTGAAAACATTATTTTGATATCTCCTGGCACCATCACAGGCATATTTTGGGAGTGTAATTTTTTGGCAGAAAGGTAAATTACTCTTGGCACAATCTTTCTTATTAAACATCATTTATATGAAAATTCATTCTCAAGTCTGTCAAATGATGTATATCTATGTGTGGCTTTACCTAGGTCTCTATGGACTATAGATGCATAAGAAGAACATCCTGCTCATGTGCCCAGCCAGTGATCTGCCTATTTCTCAGAATGGTCTTCCAGTAGGGACTCTGTTCGGGGCAGGAAGGCATGGCCCAATCGCTAGGTGGGGTGGGAGGCACCTGGTGGGAAGTAACAGAAATGCCCTCCTTAGGTAGTGCATATATTGTCAGCAAACGTTTCTAACTTTTTAAATTGATTTCTTGGAAGTCACCATAATAGTGCAATTGCCAGGAGCCCTTCAGTCTTGTGAAGATTGAATTACTACGGTGTCTTCTTTGTGATAAATGGATATTGGTGTGCTGGCTGCTCTTCTCTGTTGTGGCTGGATGGTCCTGGCTGCTGCAGCATCCATTGCTATAAGGTTCAATACTGCAGGTATTTGAGCAAATAATTACTAAAATACTCATATCTGTTTTAAATGTGAATTATTTGCTACACTGGTATGCTGAATTTACTTTAACAGGTAGGTATACTCTCTCAAACTGTCAGAAGTATTACTTGAGGTACATAGATCAGTGGTTGTGAAACTTTGCTGTGGAGTATTGTTACTAGTAAACTTACCCTTTCAAAGACAGGGAAGGGAATTTATCAAAACTGGTGCCGAGAAAATCTGGAGGAGATTTGCACTGCAACAAATCAGCTTCTCTGTCTCATTTTCAAATCTTACCTGAGCAAAGATGAGAGATGCTGATTGACTGCCATGGGCAACTGCTCCAGGTTCTGCCTGATCCTAAAAAGTTCCAGGATTAATGCTGCATATTCAATATTGCCTGTTTAATATGCAGCGTAAGTAGCACAGCTGAAACCTCATACTTACAGGGCCATGGTCTGTGGCAGTCCAAATCGGCCTCTCTCAACCAGGGTTCTGTTCATCCCTAGGTTTCTTCCAGAGGCTTCTAAGAGTTCATAGTGCAGTGGTGGATTGGTCGCCCACCTGGCAGCGTCTACATCATTCCAACACCAACTTCATTCAGCTGAGCCAGGGGCATGGCCCCAGTGACCATCAGTGTAAGGAGGCACGACAATGACCACCGATGTAAGGAACATTGTTTACACTTACCAACAATGTAAGGGGGTCTTCCTCTCACTGACCACCAGTGTAAGGAGACTTTCTTTCATTATCTGTATTTATTTTCTGGCCACTATATTTTTTTATACACTTAGGGGTCTGTTAATAATTTTTCACATGAGATTCACACAACTTCAACTGAGGGTTTACACCTTTTCTAATGACATCTGAAGACACATTAGAAAATGTGTGAAGCTTGAGTAAAATGTGGCTGAATCTTGGATGAAAACATTTATAAACAGGCACCTAAGTGTGCCAATTGTTTTTCTTTATTCCTACAAAACCTTTCAAAAACTGAGCTCTTGATATTTCCTCCTGCACGTGCACCTTCCCCAAACTCCCATGCCAAGGTCCTAGGTGTCATCCTTGACTCGGACCTCACCTTTCTTACCCCACATCCAATCGCTATCCAAATCCTGCCGCCTTCACCTTCGTAACATCTCCAAAATACGCCCCTTCCTCACCAAAGAAACCGCAAAATTACTCATTCACTCCCTTGTTATCTCTCGTCTTGACTATTGCAACTCCCTCCTCATTGGCCTTCCACTACACAGGCTCCTCCCCCTTCAGTCGATCATGAATGCAGCTGCTAGACTCATTCACCTAACCAACCGCTCAGTGTCTGCAACCCCCCTCTGCCAATCCCTGCACTTGCTTCCACTCGCCCAAAGGATAAAATTCAAAATATTAACAACCACTTACAATGCCATACACAACTCTGCCCCTGACCATATCTCAAACCTTGTCTCAAAGTATCACCCTAACCATCCACTCCGCTCATCCCAAGACCTCCTGCTTTCCAGCTCCCTTGTCAACTCCTCCCATGCTCGCTCCAGGACTTCTGTAGAGTCTCTCCCATCCTCTGGAACTCTTTACCCCAACCTGTCCGTCTGTCTCCCACCTTGACTGCCTTTAGGCGTTCCCTAAAGACTCATCTCTTCACGGAAGCCTATCCCTCCTCAACCTAACTGTTCAACAATCACGTTCTCAAACAATTCATCCCCACACAGCTACCTCATGTTTCACTTCTCCCTCCCTTTTAGATTGTGGGCCCTCCTTACCATCGTGTCTTGAATTGTATTGTGATTGTAATGTCTTCCTTATATTGTAAAGCGCTGCGCAAACTGTTGAGGCATGAGGCATTGCAAGACTCTGATAGTCACATGCATATATCATAGAGGCAGATGAATGGTGGGATTTGTAGTTTCACCACAGCTGGAGTCCCAAGGTTGCCTAACCTGTTCTATGATTTAAAAAAATGAGAAAGGCTGCTCTAGAGCTTGAGTCAGTCCAACCTCACAAGAAGTAATACAATTCTAATGGACTACATAAGGACCCCATTAAGGGGCTATATAGGATTATAACCTTTTCAATGCATTCTCTATAAACATGTTAACTGACCAAATGTGAAAACATATGTAGATGCCCGCAGAGTCTTGTAGTGCAGACATGCCAGGACTTGCATCACATGAACTCAGATTAGCCCTAGTATGCATCTAGGACCATATCATGGGCCCTTTCATGTAAGGGAATAATACAAATGGTTCAGAGTGTTCTTTGTAAAGTAAGGAGGACAGCAATAACAGACTGCAAGGCAGCTGTGGAAGAAAGCTCTCATGTAGGGACAATAAATGTACCTTTCACACTTTAAAATGCTGGAATATAATGTAGAAGTCAGTGCATTCTTGCTTACAATAAACCCTTTCAGCCAGCAGGTTAACGTACAGGCTTATTCTCACATATTTAAAAGGCTGACAAAATATAGGTGGTTTACAGAGCTCAATAGCTGAAGATTGGATTACATCGTGTATTTCTTCTTGATTTGTAAAATAATAATTATATATATATATAGAGAGAGAGAGAGAGAGAGAGAGAGAGAGAGAGAGATCTTTAATTTAGGAGCTAATCTTAAAAAAATAAAGTTGCTCAAGGCATAACATCGGTTACAAGCTATAGTAATGAGGTACTGTTCACCCAAAAATAGAGGAAAAAGAAGAAATAGCAGAACATTTCAAAGCTGTTTGTTGGAGTTTTTGTTGGATTTTATCGGTGCTAAGTTTCTGTACACATTTAACTGTGCATCTGTTATTAATAATAATGCTCATAGTGTGATTATCTTCCATTGTATTTGTACAAAGTGATACAAACATAAGTTTAAATATTTGAATGTTTACATGCAGATGTAATACAAAACATATACACCTATAATTGGATACAGTTGAAGAAAGAGCCCTGCCGGCTTGTGTTTATAATCCAGACGGCTATGGTGTGGAAACAAGTATGAGCACTTTATATGAGGTGACAATGTGTCTTGTCTGACAAAGAGGAAAAGGTACTGGACCAATGACTGAGGAGATCATAAGCTGGCCATAGATGGGCATTTGTCTCATCTAGACCAACAGGTGGTGAGATGTCTGTTTCCTCTTAAACCCTTTGAACCCTCCACTCTGAAGTTTGCCACTCATCCAAAGAGCAGAAGTGATACATGTACAGTTAAAACAATTTGCTATTGCTGACTTGTTTTGAAGATGCATGCTATGGGGGTTTCACTATTTAATGAGTTGTTGACCACAAAAAGTATGTGAATCACAAGTATCCCATGGCTGCTAGTTTGTTCTATCCTTTCACACTTCTATCCTGCTAGGTGCTCTTTTTAGCCCTTTTCTTAGTGAGTTGCATAGATTCCTAACACAGTGACAAATCTCTGTGTTGGATATCAAGCACTTCTGACGGTCAGAAGTGTTCATCATCACCCTTTTGTGAAGCAGTAAACAATCTGTTCCTCACCCAGTGATTTCATCAGGCCAAGAAACAGGGAAAGAAGTTGGTATTTGTAAAGCTGCCCATACACCTTGCGATCATCGGACGACACTTTTCGTCCGATGATCGAATCGTTGTACGATTTTCGTACGGCGGCCCCATCCTGCCCCAAATATCGCAAGGTTGGATCAGCGGTAATTAAAAGAAAGCACCTGGACGAATTGCGGTAATCGACCGCATGTATTTTCGTCTGCGCATGTGCAGTGTAAATCGTACACATTTTGATGTACGGAAACGCCACCAACTGAAGTTTTCTAACCTGCTGGTTAGTCAAAAGTCGATAGATTGTACAGTATTTGCGGTTGTACACTGCCCATCAACCTTGCGAATATCGGACGAAAACGTGATCGCATACGAAAATCACCAAATATTCTTAAGGTGTATGGGCAGCTTTAGTCTACTCTTTCTTGTAATTGCATGCTTTTAATTGCCTGTCCTGGTCATTGGCAATTTAATGGTCATGGTCATCCTTGGTAGGATTACAAACAGGAAATCAAAACAAGATTTTTACTTGGATAAAATATGGATTCAAATATATTCACCATTTGCAGTGTTAATAACATTTCAGTTTAGGTTTTATAGCACTAGTTATGTGATTGTAAAACGTAGAGCTGTCATGTATGTCACTTCATAAAGCATATTATTTTAGCAATCGCGCTGACACGGCAATTTTAGACTTCTTGGAAATGTATATCTAAAAGCTTTTTTTAGTTCCTTGTCAAGATAGACATCTCTATACAGTCATTTTAAAGCTACAGATATATTATCTGCAATAGTGTCTTATAGAGTGAGTGCACTTTTATAATTTACTGAGAGGGTGGGGGTAGAGAGGTATACCAGTTATAATTGTGTATCTATGCAATGTTCAGGTTGCTGATTCATAAGAAGGTATCTAGCACATACCTCTGTATCTGTTTTAGAGACATGTGGGATGCCCTAAACACTTTTCACTTTGCACATAAATACTGATAAATACTGACTTTCTGCAAAAATTGTAGATCTGGCATGCCCCTTATTAGTGAGACAAGGGATTGCTTACAACAGCTTCATCTACAAAGCTGGGGGCAGACAAGCTGGAAAATCTTTAACTGTGGTAACAAGTGCTCCTGATGTAGAAATCTTTTCCTTGGCTCTCATATCAGAAACGGGTGAGGGAGTAATTCATTTTATGGCACCTATGGCACCTTCAGATTACATCCAGCCTGGAATTTTATGCTCACACACAGTACAAAAGTATGTATGTATGGGATTTAGGAGTGTACATGTTTCAATAGTTGGATTGTACTTGGAGTTGTAGTTGGATGTTCACCTGCCGCCAGAGTGATAGGAAGTTAGGTGATAAAACCTTCTAAACCATCCATCAAGGTTTTACGTTGTCATTGGTAGACTGTTGATGTCTGCCATTCATAACATGTATGAGTACACTAGCAACAGATGAACAATATTTAAGTGGAGCCTCAGCCTAACTGCTAACACATAGTTGGACCACTTTGACCTGGTGAAGGATATATGATTTTGTTCAGCCAACAAGTTCTTCTGAGTGACCCACCCATCCCAGGCATATGACAACCATATTTTCTCCTTCAGTTGTGTAGTTTAATTGGAAAGGTGACTTTGCATTATCACACTGCTATTTTGTTGGCCAGTGAGTAGAACCACAAAATAGACTCATCCTCATGGCTGTACAGTTAAGAGTTAAAGGGAGGGTTAAAAACACTGTTAGCTTTTTTTTGGCCATATGTGTCTCATTAGGGAGAGGAACAAGTGAATTACAGGACTAGCTGAACAGTATACCAAATCGTATCAGTCTACTAAGCGTGCTTCAAGAGTTCCTGTGATGTTCTAGCCATCTGGGATATTGGGCAAATAAGCACATCTCCTTCTCCATCCCATCATACATTGATTGGTGCCCGAATAACCTATGCCATGCCAAAGAGCTGTCTTATGGGGCTGTGCCTTACCCATTTGAATATACTGGCTTTCAGAAAGTTGGGCTTTGAAGAAGTCCCAGCTGTGCTGTCAGCAGGCCACTTGTGATGAGTAAGGAAGTGATGTTGCTTATTATAGATCTGATGAATGATCTTTTGCTTAGTACAGGTACTCTTTTTTTTTTCAATTTTGAAAACCTAATCTTTATTATTATTATTATTGATCAACACTTTTTATTAATATAGCATCAATATATTTTGTAGGATTTAAAATGTATCCAAAACCCAAGAACACTAACTTACTATATTGCAACTAACTAGTCATTAGATGTAGTGGCTGCATTTGTTTTCTTAATTTAGGCTTTGTTTCTTCTATTTTCACCTAGTGATTCTAGCAGTAATACATTTCCCATCCTAGGGTGATAAAGCTCCCACTTTGTACTGTTTTTATGGAGCAGCAGTTGGGTTGTCACCCTAGGGTGCTCACTTCCAGTTTGAACTACAGAACACTAGGCATTAGATTCAGGTGGACCATAAGTTCAACCCATTTTCAAGTCATTAACCGTTCAGGATAATGGTGTACTAATGTGGCCATTTAGAAAAACCAATAATAGTAGTTTTCTTTTTTTAATAAATTCTTTGTCATTTTTGTCCATTTTGCATGGAATAACACAGGCAAATGTAGTACAACAATAGGGTGAAGACAACATACGTAAGGGGAGGAAACACATATCAACCTCGGTCAATGCAATCACTCAAAGTGTGGAGATTCCCTGTACCCCTGAATGACATGCCATACGCTAGTTAGTGTTCATCACCTTGGTGTGATAGGTAGAAGTGAATATACTGGCATCTTAAGTTCTGCAGAACCTGGCAGGCTTTACGTTTCGGGTACCCAGGGTGTGTTCACTGGGACTTTACCGAGGGTATGGGGAGGGGAAAACATAGTACAGGTACTCTTAAATAAAATGCAAATTGGAATGATGATGTGCAAGGTATCACAAACTATAGCAACCAGAGCTTAGTAAATATTGTTTTTCCAAAGAAGCAGGGGTAAAGAGGGTGCAGTGTTCCCTGAGTGCATGAAGTTGGGGGCCCGGTCACAACATCCATAAACTCTTATTTATCACATTTACGCACGCATTTTGCTTTTTGTAATGCATAGAACCTGAAATTAGTTGTATTCCAATGTCTTTTTGTATATTTAGGAAAAATGTGCATACTGTATCTGTAATATATGTTGTGTAAAAAGAAGAAATAATAACCCCCACGTTATTATATGGTTGATCGGAATGAGGTTTGGTAGATTTGTGTTCAGTATAAAAGGTCAGGGTTTTGTACCAGGGTTCTGTACCAGGGTTCTGTACTGTTTCACAATACTTACAGAAAATGAAAACATACAGTACTATTCTTTTATAGCTGAGTGTATTCAGAGCTGAAAAACTCTTAACGCTCGTCATAACCGCTAAACATTCCGAGACTACTCAAACCTTCCATGACACAAAGGATTCATACTGCTAATGGGAATTGGTATCACGTAACCCCTTACAGGCAGAAGCTGCAATGCATTTGAGGGATTACAAAACAGCTTTTGTGTTACATGGGCATCATAGGACAGACATGAAAGTACAAAGTTCAGTCCATGATCAACTCATTTGTTTTAATGTGAATTAGGTTATCAGTTAAAATATACCTAAAGCCCAAACCTTTTTTTTTTTCATTTTGTATATAGTATGGGAGGGTTAAAAACACTGTTGGCTTTTATTGGCCATCTGTGCCTCATTAGGGAGATTTCCCTTCACTTCCTGTCCTGTAGACTCAACAGGCCATGAGAGAAAATCTTTCCAATGTGTGGGAAATCCCTTCTTAGTTGTCATGGAAACAAATATCCCTATTGGAAGATTTTCCCTCCATCCCTGTTCTAGAGCACATTTATTTTGGATTTTCCCTCACTTTCATTCATGGTGATCAGAACAATAAGAGAGCAGGAATTCCCCTAATAGGGACACACAGCAATAAAGACCTGACAGTGGTCCAATATGTCACATCTCACCGGAGTGGGGATGATTTACTAAAATAGTTCAAGCTGGAGTAAATTTTCCTTTAGCTTAGTGAATGAGGTGAAGCTCTGCTGACTTCAGTCATCCCAATCATGTCCAAAATATGAGCAAAAATACTGTTTTTTAAATTTTATTTTCCTTGAACATGATTTGGTACATTTGTGAATTTCACTTCATTCACAAAGTGAAAATTCTCTTACAAACTGAACTCTTTTAGTAAATAAACCCCTGTGCTGTCAATGAGTATGCAGAAGCAGATGTGGACTAAATGGTTAACGTCTTCCTGTGCCCAGACTATAAACATTAACATCTTTCCATATTCTTAACAAAGCAGTAAAACAACTGACCTCGTAGCGGCATGTACTCTAGAGTAACTAAGGAAGAAATCCAAAGGGGAAATGTTATTAACCCCTGCAGTGGTGCTACCCCCCACTGCAAGGGTTAACTGCTTGTTTTGGTCTAGGGAGGAAAATAAAGTTATACTCACCTGATCCTCCAAGCCAAGCCGGCCAGCCTGTCTTCTCCTCAGCCACACTATTATTATATAGAGTCAGTTTCTAACAGCTGATGGACCTGGTGTTTGTTTACACAAGAAGGTTGTGGAGCTGTGGTTTTGGTGTCTCTGTTGAGAAACTGATAGATGAATTCCTCTACAGTTAGGTTAGTAAGCGCTTGTTTTAAAGCTTTTTTACTACTTTTAAGTAATATGTAAATAATATGATGCACAGAGTCTGGACTAGGAGTCAACTGATATAAAAAGGTGCCCATACACCTTACAACCATCGCAAGACTTTTGTCTTGCGATGGTTGTGAGCTAATTAAAAGCTTGTACGATCTGGCCATCTTGGACAGGCAGATTGTACTTGCGATTATCGCAATCCCGCCCCGCTCAGGGACGGGCTTCCGATGATCGCAATGCTGAATGGGCAGTGTGCGTGTGCGCACACCGGCCCGTTCCGCAGTTGTCGAACGAGCATGCCACTAACCCAACAATCGTACGACTCTCCGCGGGTTTTCTAGCATGCTCGTTCGACAAAAGACGTGTGACCGTACAGTAGAAACAGTCGCACGCCTTCCATATACCTGCCGATTATCGTACCATCGCGGGATTTCCGCAAGGTGTATGGGGACCTAAATTGTTTCTGAATCCATACTGATTATGGGCCACCTTTCAGGCCGATAACTGATTTCAGGTGCCCATATTCTGTTTACATCCGGTGGCAGAATCTTGTGCCGGCAGATGACCGGCTATGTGTTCATCTGCCAGCGACAAGATTCCGCAGCCAGCAGCTGAATGTAAACAGCAGGCAGTGGTGGCAGTGAAACAGCCTACTAGTGATGGCAGTGAAGGGGAGCATCCCCCTGAGGTCCAAGCGGTCACCCCCGACCCCCTGCCTCATTTATCTGCCGGCAGCTGGATTCTGCAGTTGGCAGTTGAATGTAAACAGCAGGCAGTGGGTAGGAGCCAGCCTGCTGTTGGCTATTGCAAATAGCCAATAGCAGGCTGGCTATTGCACCCACTGCCTGCTGTCAATCAGCAGAGGAGCGTACATGAGATAGAAAGTTCTGAGAGACCCGAACTGAGCTGGTAAGTCATTGGCTGCCGCCTCTGTTCCTACAAAGATTTTCTGGCTGGCTCCTTTGATCAGCTAATCGAGGGATGCCAGCCGAAAGGGAGCCAACAGCGGCACCCACTTTGCAAATTTTGTCCTGTTCCTCAAGAACTGGCTGAAATTCGCACAGTGCATTACCCAATATGGGTAATATTGGTAAATATAACCGTTACCTATAATTTTTTAATTTGTGAATATCGCCCGTGATTATCGGTAGACCCCTAGTCTGCACTTTGATGCCATATATTCACTTTAACTTTGCAATGTAAAGTTTTGCTCAGCTGCTTGCGGTTCTGGTCTGCCTCTGTTCAAGGATTGACCCCTTTGAGAGCCAATATTTAAAACATATAAAAGTAGCCATGAGCCAATGTTTTTCAGGTCTATGGAAAAAGCAGATTGTGCCAGACCACCCTAACCATCCATTGATAATTCACACTTTAAGGCAGGGGTGGGCAACTCTGGCCCTCCAGCTGTTGTGGAACTACAAGTCCCAAGAGGCATTGCAAGACTGACAGCTACAGGCATGACTGCCAGAGGGGCAGAGGCATGTTGGCTTATGTAGTTAAAACACAAATTGGAGTTGCCCACCACTGCTTTAAGGTATAGTCGAAGCCTTTTTATCTTGTGTAGAGTAGGAAATGGCTAAAACATCTGTCAGTTTTTTTTGCTGGATGTGTGCCATTGGGGAGTATTCCTTTCACTTCCTGTCCTGGAGATACAATAGCAAATGGAATGGAAAAGGCAATCTGTCCAATGTGAGGTTAAGTCCCCTCTTAGGCACTTGTCTTTGAAAGATTATCCCTCTATTCCTCTTGTGGTGGCAAGTACAACATTTGGCCTTTCCTATCACTTTGTGTGTCCCATTGACAATGATCACTTATCGTTTTTTTCTCGTTCAAACCCACAGGATAAATAGCATGGATGGGGAAATCCCACTTGGCCATTTCAGAATACCCGAATAGTGACTGCAGGTGATTGGTTGAAAATGTTTGGACTGGCTCCTTTCGTCAAAAATTTATTGAAAAATTGACATTTGCTGAACACTTGTTTAGCCCTGTTAGTTGAAAGAAGAAAAAAATAACTCGATTCGCCTGTCCATACTAAACAGAGTAGATGGAGGAATCTCCCGTGCTGGCTATTGTATTCTGGCACCAACAATTGTCAGAATAGCTGACTGGTTGCAGTTACTGTTTTGCCGCAATTTTCTACCCAGCTCCTTCATTTACATACATACATACACCTTACGAATATCGTCCGATTTTCGTATGCAATCGCGTTTTCGTCCGATATTCGTAAGGTTGATGGGCAGTGTACAACCGCAAATACTGTACAATCAATTTACTTTTGACTAACCAGCAGGTTAGAAAACTTCGCATGATTGTCCGATTTTCGATAGGTTGGTGGCGTTTCCGTACGTCAAAATTCGTACGATTTACACTGCTCATACACAGTCGAAAATACGTGCGGTTGATTACCGCAATTCGTCCAGGTGCTTTCTTTTAATTACTACTGATTCAGCCTTGCGATAATCGGGGCAGGATGGGGCAACCGTACTAAAATCATACGACGGTTCGATCATCGGACGAAAAGTTTTGTCCGATGATCACAAGGTGTATGGGCAGCTTAAAAAAAGCAGACTTTTGTCGAACCGATTGTTAACAGCAGGGTCACACGTGGTTTGAATTTTGGCGGATTAAGCAGAAAACAGCTGAAATTCAATCTGTGTATGGCCAGCTTAACAGTGTAAATCCCCCCCAGTGGGGACACAAACAGTAATACAAACCTAACATGGGTTCTATTCCTTCCCCACTCCAAATTTAAAAAAGCTTTTGTCTTTAGAGCAGTAAAGTCTAATGATCAGTAAAGTGAAATCTGATGATTTGCTGCCTTTGCACATCATGATTGCTCTTTGCCTTATTACTAAGTCTGATAAACAGGATCAGCAAACATGCTACAACTGTCTCAATGCAAATATTACCTTTAGAATGACGGGTTCTTGCTCAACTCTGGAAGCTTTCACTTGGAAATACAAATTTCTATGAACAGTACACTCCCTAGGAAATGGAAATGTTAGTGACATAATCTATAACTGTATTCTAAAACAAGCTATATGTGCTGCTATTGTGAAGTCCTTGTATGGCCAATCATAAATAAATAAATATCCCTAATAGCGTGCCCAGTTGCACGCTATTAGGGAAGAAAGAGATATAAGGATGCTTGAAACTCAGGGCTTGTGACTTCGAGATTCTACTGCCGGAGGTTATTGCTTCTAGAAAAACAGCTTTGTAGGTGATGTTCAAAAGTGAACAGCTTTCCATAGGAGCAAAGCATATCTAGAACTGGCGCAACACATCCCACTGGAGAAAGAAACTTTTTCTTGTGGACGAATTTGTAGAGCTGCCTTCAGGAACTGATTTACCAGTGGATCATTAGACCACCTTACTGAGATAGTCGAGACACGTATCGATTTTTGTTCGGAATTTGTCCACGAATGGTCTTTTGAACGATAATCGATCAGTTGATGGGACACCAACAATTTTAATTGCTGTACTCCTGGCCGAATTTCCTCTATTGGTCAGGCTGAAAAAACTTTTTTTGAATCGAGCGAAAATTGATGGATGAGTGGCATTTTTGTACAAAAAAAAAAACGCAGCAACTATGAACACTGCACATGCGCAAACGGAAAAACGTTCTGTCGATCGACAAAATTCGGTGAGTTGGTGGTGCTAACGAACGATTATCAAAATCGACATTGGTCTGTGATGGGGTACTTGAGCTAAAATTGAAAGAGGGTTCTTGGCAGCAATGAAATTTTCCAATCAAAAATCTATAGGTGTATGGCCAGCTTAAGACTACGGCTTTTCTCCAGTCCCCTTTGGAGGGTGGTTATGAGCTTTTCTTTATAGGTTTACACTGATCCTGTAGGTGGTGATAGAGGCAGACCTCTATCATGAGTCTGCCGCCATGTAGGCACAAGGAAAGAAAGATATCTCCCTAATTACAGCCTCACATGTATCAATATAATCATTAAATCGATCATTCAGTGCAACTAAACTGGTAAAATCAAATTAAAATTGCAAGCCAAAGATTTCCCATTCAATTGAGTTAGGGCCAGTTCACACATACATCGGTGACCTGTTTTGTTTGTTTACTATGTGCCCTGTTCATATTACAACGCGGGTGTGGTGAGTGGCGTGTAGTGGAAAGATAAAGCATGGTCTGCACTGGAACCCACTGCAGGTCACCACGCTGCTGTGCAGAAACCTGAATAGAGTATACACATTGTAAACTACCAATAAAGTAAAAGAAAAACAAAAAACAAAACCGTGATACAACGCACACTGCCGGAGCTGCCACAACGCACTAGCTTGCCCGCTAAAATGCAGTGTTTTAGTGGACAAGCTAGGGTGAAAGGGTCCTTAGTGAACTCTTGATTTCAAATTTTGACTTGAATTTTGTACATCGATTGAACAAATAATTGTGTGTCAGAAAACTGATATTAACATACTGAAGGTAGATTACATGATTACATTGATTTTAACCCTCACCAAACACATTAAAATCTAACTGTACAATCTGATTTAGATCTGCCAACAACTATATAGTGCAAGGGCCCACCTGACTGGATACAAATTGATTGGATAGTTTAGGTACAGTAGGTCCTCGTATTACAAAGTTTTGGTAAACCTAAAGGAGACTGTACAAAGATTGTAGGGTCAAACTGTAATGTGTATGGCGAGATTAACAAATCTTTTTTTAGATCATATCTTTTTTCACTTCAGATTTTCAGTCGATGGCAAAGGGTGGAACAATAATGTATGTGTTGCAGAAACTGAAATGTTAATTGATGATGAATTGCTTGTTTGGATTCCAATGTGCCTAGATCTATTTCAAATTGCTATGCATATGGCCACTATTAGAATGAAGGAGCATGGAGATATCTGCCCACCTCAAAAGGGAACTGACAGAGCGCTGAGCCTGCCACAATTCTCCCCTGACAATACCAGTAGAGCATGCATGATGCTAGTCTTTTACTTTGACTGGAAGAATATTGGAAAATCTTCTCGTGTGATATTGAGGGTCTACGTTATTATGCCTATAAATCGGAGCTTGGCCCTGCCTGTGACATCTTGAGCTTTCCTATTGGTGCTTTAATATGATGGGTGGCTTTACTGACCCATTAAGAGGCTCAGGAGCCATGGCCAAGCTTGACCATTAGCTCATTCACACCATAGTGGTGACTGGCATTTTTAGCAACTGAGCAATGCTAGGGCACATAGAAGACAATTGTTTTCCATGTGTCCTTGCAGAGATCTGTATGGATCAGGTACAGAAAAACGCAGACCTCTGCACATGGGGTGAATGAGCCCTCACAGGAAAGTCAAGATTTGCAAATCAGTTTACCTGCCTACATTCATGACTTTGATGTGCAGTTTTCTCAGAAGGTAACCTCTGCTTTATCATTATATGTTCAGTTTGGATTGCTACATTGTGATAGGTTTATATCAGTGTTATCCCACATTGTTTGCCAGCCTTCATATAGACACCCTATATTTGACTATAGCTATGGCTTTTGCAACCAGATTCCAGAAGCTTACTGCATACATACATACATACATACATACATGTAGTCAGAGCAATTGAAAATCCACAATGAGCACAGCCTGGAACTTGTGGCACAAACTGCCTGTGGCTTTACAGGATCTTCTGAGAAATGTACACAGAAAACTGGGAGTTCCCATCTCTGTCTTGGCAGAGAGCCCTATGAAGTGGGATACTTTTCCTGCCATGTCTCTTGAGTGTTCTTAACAGTTGCTGGAATTTATCACACAGCTACTGAACTTTGATCCATTTTAAAACCAAGTTTTAACAATCGTATATACAGTATTTCTTCTCTGTAAAGTAAAAAAGCATGGAGCAGTTAAACATGTGCATTATATAGATTAAGGTCATAGATGGTGCCATAATAGCAAGCCCTGCCGAGCAAACAGTCTAGAGTGTTTATATGTACATTGTGCAAAATAAGCAGAAATATTTGGGGGGGGGGGGGGGGTGGAGAG
>NW_017306817.1:127004-160253 GCF_000935625.1 Nanorana parkeri
GTTTCACTTACGTGATCCCCACAGCAGGATATGCTCACCTCGTCTTCCCTACACTCCAGCTTGTGGACCGTCCTCATGTATAATGCAGGATTATGGGCCCTCCATTTTATGTGATGACGTCTGCAGACTACTAACTACTGGAGCATAGGGGGTAAGAGTCTGTGGTCACTGGTCTTATACTGGTCTGTGGGAGCGGGGATCAGGTAAGCAAATGTCCTTTACGCAGGTCCCCTAGACTATTAACACGCAGTTAACCCTCCAGTGCGGGGAGGAGGTGAGTTTACACCCTATATAAACTCTATATAATAAACTCTTGACATCTAATGACAGAAATAAAGTCATCTCTGTACGTAAGGTGAATATTGCAGCCAAGACTGGTTTTAATTTGATCTTTTAATAGGTTATTCGTTTTTATAATTTTGTTTTGGCTGGAGTTCTGCTTCAACACTAAACAGTGCAAACATTCCCCAGCACTTGATCGAGCGAGGAAGCACAAAAACACCTAATTAAACTGTTTCAACATTTGGATAAAAATAAAGATTTTTGTTGCATACATGTTGAAACAGTTTAATTGGGTTTTTTTGTGCTGACTAGCTGGATCAAGTGCTGGGAAAAGCTGGGGAATTTTTATGGTGTTTAGTGTACCGTCCTGCTCATGTGCACCTTTCTGTGCTAGTTATAAACTAGATCTACACTACCGTATTTGCCGGCGTATAAGCAAAATTGGTTTAAGGTGCACAGATCACCAAGTCTCTGGGAGCCAACCCCTGGTTGAATTTGATAATGATACAGCGAAGAAGGGAAAATAAGGGTTTGTGTTGGCTAGCAGAATGACAGATCCAATCAACATCACATCATAATTGGTTATATATAAAATTAGAAAATTTATTGGTTCGTCGAAACAGTTTGTTAAAAAAGAACAATTAGACAATGTAATTGGAATAAAAGGAATTCGCCCCAATAGGGGAACCTCCTAGTGACCCTCTTGGAGTCCCACAGATAGGGTTCAAAATAGGAAAAGGAAAAATAAATAACGAATATAGTACTTGGACTAATAAAGCTCTGGTATAGATAAATTGAAAAATGAACCCTCTAGTCTAGTGGGACAACCGAGGTTGGTAGGTGTGTGGCTATGACCATAACAGTCAAGCGATTCTGATGAGGCTACAAAGCGCTTCGTTAGGAGCAGGAGGTAGTCTGGAAAAGCATTAAAAAAATAACCATATGAATAATTATATATTAAAAATCGATACAATAAAGTTAGTGAAAAGCCAAAAAAGGGGGTCAGCTGGTCTTACCCACTCAGTGCACACTCAGCGGATGCCCAGCATAGACAGCAAGCAATGACAACAGCCCGTAGTTCTGAGATGGAAGATGCTACGAGCCGGCGTATAAGACGGGTTTTGAGACCTTAAAACATCCCCAGAAAATCGGGGGTCGTCTTATACGCCGGGTACATACGGAAGGATACAGTATACTGTATGTAGCTTCAGCTACATACAGTATACCACGCTGAGCCAATCACGGCAGGCTTTGTATTAATGAATACAAAGCCTGCCGTGATTGACTCAGCGGAAGACGGAGGACACAGCGGGGATCGTCATTTTGGTGTCACCCCTGCAATAATGTCACCCAGGTGCGGGCCGCACCCCCCTTGTGACGCCACTGCAATCATGACATTAGGAGAACCTGTCACCTCCAATGTGCCATCACATCGGGGGCTTGTAACCCCCCATGTGATAGCAATTAAATGAAGTAAAAATTAAATGTTGAAGTAAAGTTAGATAAAATACATTTAAAAATACCCCCTAATCTTTTTAAGTCCCTCGTCCCCACAAATGTGCGCATACTAAGGCAAATACACATCAGGTGTGCCTATGTATGAAAACGATGATATGCGCCACACATGTTAAGTATTGCTGAATGCCCCAGAGTGAGAGCAGTAATTCTAGGTCCTATATTCACAGGCTTTTAAAGCATCACCTAAGGACAATTTGGGGTACTGTTTTTTTTTATCGTTTCACCGGCACACGCAATTTTTAAGTTTGGCATGTTGGGTATCTATTTACTCGGCAAAACCTCATCTTTTATATATTGCAAAAAAATATATTGTGTTTTTGTACTTTGTGTAAATTAACTTTAAAGTTTACTTTTTTACTGAAATTTAAAGAATTTAAATGTAAAAAGGTAACAACGTGATACCTTGAGACTCAGAACCTATGTGGAAAATGGGAATTGTAACATCAGAGGTACCTTGGAGGGGAAAGCCCCCTATGAGGATCAAATCAGGAATGTTTGACTGTATGCACCCACTCATAAAAAGAGCTAAGCAAGGTTGACACAATATAGACTATATGAGAGTCATCCTTCTCCTCTGGATACCTGCCCTTCTATGGTCCCAGAAGAGATGCGTATACCCACAGTTGCTGGGAATCCTTACATCCAGCTGTCTGTGTGTTCAGCTGTGGTTTTCAGCTGATGTTGGCTTTCACTTGGTAACAGGCAGTCATCAAACCTATGTGGAAAATGGGAATTGTAACATCAGAGGTACCTTGGAGGGGAAAGCCCCCTATGAGGATCAAATCAGGAATGTTTGACTGTATGCACCCACTCATAAAAAGAGCTAAGCAAGGTTGACACAATATAGACTATATGAGAGTCATCCTTCTCCTCTGGATACCTGCCCTTCTATGGTCCCAGAAGAGATGCGTATACCCACAGTTGCTGGGAATCCTTACATCCAGCTGTCTGTGTGTTCAGCTGTGGTTTTCAGCTGATGTTGGCTTTCACTTGGTAACAGGCAGTCATCAAACCTCATTTAAAGTTGCCGATTGCAAACTTCCCTGACGAAGCTTGTTTAAGCGAAATGCGTTGGGGAACAATTGGAATTACAAGCCCTTGGCTATACTACACATTTTGTAACCTGTAGATACAGCAAGTATATGTAGTAAACTTAATCCAGCACCATGTAATCGGTTTCTCAGGAGTTCCCCATCAGGCTTCACCCACCCAAAAGCAAGACAGAATCCAGCCCCATATCATTGGTTTATCAGCGTTCCCCATCAGGCTCCGCCCACCTAACAGAAAAACTTAATTAAGCCACGTCATTGGTTTCTCAGTGTTCCCCATCAGGCTTCATCCACCCAACAGCAAAACTACTCGGCTGCTGCGCCTGCCTGCAGGACAGGCACAGTGGCCCGGCAGGGAGCTCAGTAACAATGAGCTTGTGATTCTCAGGCTCAGCCTACGTGTGACAAATTCAGGTACTTGTCTCTAATAGAAGCATGAATTTGTCGCAAACACTGGCATTTGATGTCATAGGCACAACAGAATTGTAAAGAGTGTCTTCGACATGCTTTATGAACTCCAGGGAATATGTTTCTGGTCAGGGCCTAGTATTTTCGGTCACGTCGTTGGATTATTTTTAATCTTAAAGAAAGGGATAAGACAAAACTCATTACTAAGTATTATTTATATCTGCCTGGAGTTTAACAATGAAAAGGTCAAAATATTTTGCTCCGTTTGGCAGGTATTGGGCAAAGTCATTAGTCTTTCCAATCGCGTGCAATTTGGCAGGGAGTTGTCATACGGGAATGTAAGCATATTTTTAAGCAGAAGGAACATTTTATTTCCACAGAACTGATAATAATTCTCTTAAGGGAAGCAAATAGTTTCTTTCCAGGAAAAGACTTCTGCGAGGGCCAATTAGACAAATCCCTGCATCTCTTCCTTTTCTTCCTGAATGGATTAAGTTATTTCCTATAGTGAGATGAGAATGCGATGCCGAGGGGGCAAAAGTCACTTGCATACTTATGTAATAAGCACTGCTTATAGGAAGCTGCAGGGCCGAGATACAGTTGATATTTTTTTACATGCATTCAGATTTTTTTATTTTTTTTCTAAATGCAGCCTAACTGAATGCATCTGAATGCAAGTAGATTTGTGCATTATATCATTTAAAATCATTACATGCATTTAGAAATGTCCTACAAGTGCATATAAATCACACCCCTGTGTGAATAAGACCTGATAGGACGAGCTATGCCAGGACAGTAAAGGAGGATCTGTGCCTGTTACAAAATAGAAGCGTGTATACCCGAGTTTTGTATCTCATTGTGAATCATCTCAATCTTGGGTAACTCTTGCACTCCACCTCTCTCTACACCATGTAACTGGGGATAGTTTTCCTGCTCTACCCTCAATTATATATGGTAGCCATATGAGTAGCATTCCTACGCATTTTGAAACAATTTAAAGTGACATTTAAGTAGGGCTGCAGCTAACGATTATTTTCATAATCGATTAGTTGGCCGATTATTAAGTTCGGTTAATCGGATAAAAAAAAAAAAGGCTCCAGTGATGGACTACTAGTTTGTGGTGAGATTGTAGTCCATCACGGGAGCAAGCTTGGCACGGTAGAAGTAAAAAAAAGAGTGTGGTGTGCAATATAGTACATAATACAGCGGCGCAGTGCAGAATACCAGCAGCTATAGAGGAATGTAGCAATACTACATATGTACTATTGCTGGGATTTGTAGTCCTCTGTAGCTGGCGTTACTCTGCATTGCGCTGTATTTAATGTATTATTGCTGGGATTTGTAGTCCTCTATAGCTGGTGGTATTCTCCATTGCGCTGTATAATGATTATACTGCGCAATGCAGATTACCACTGACCAGTTATAGAGGAACTACAAATCCCAGCAATAATACATTATACAGCGCAATGGAGAATACCACCAGCTATAGGAGGAACAACAAGTCCCATCTAAAAAAATTTCGGACGGGAGCGAGTGGGGAAGACACAGGTAAGTTTAAACCCTTTTTAAAGCGTTTTTTAAAGGTTTTTACGCATACAGTATCTACTGCTTGCTAGCAGTAGATATATGCAAAACAAACGGAGGGATTACTAACCCTTTAAGTTGCACTATTTCAATTGTTCAATGTGTTTGCTCCTTCCTCAGCTTGCATCCCCCTCGCTGGTCTTTCTGTTATCATCATAACTTACTTTTTTCTTTAGACCAACTTTTGTATTCTTGTACTTTTCCAAACTTGTATTACTGTTTACTTTGTTATTTCTTCTTTAATAAAAATATATATATGGAAAAAAAGTAACATGATTTCCTTTCTATGTGGATACATATATAACAGATTAACTGATACTCAAGAAACAACAATCACTTTCTGGGCAGACTTTAGTAACCTGTATTTTTAATGCGTGGTCCATGCATTTCTATGCAGACGTAAAGCCTACTCAGTATCTTCTTTTATTTTTATCAACATTGTCTGCACAACAAAAGAATTGTTGTGGCCAGTCAGCAAACTGTCATTTACATGACAGTCTGTAGCACAATTATAGTCACCACTGACTGTCAAATTACATGCTTGCAAACACTTTTGCAAAGCTCAATGGAAGTTGACATTCCAGAAAGCAGTCATCTTTTCTTACTCCACACACATACAGAATCAGGACAGAAATAAAATGGTCTAAATTTAGTGATTTGACTTAACTAAAAGACATGTAAGGAAACAGCCAATGTGTGACACTGGAAAGTTACTATGTAGGACCACATGCAGAGCAAATTAACTGCACAGGTTTGGCATTTGCAATCAGCTTGCACACAGGGTGATCTGGGTAGTAAGATGAGAATCCCTCAGGGAAAAGGAAACAAAAAAAACAATTGACTTCTCTTCCCGTACACTCAATATGAGGCTGGATGATGAGGATTTCAAACAGTACAGTCTTTGATGTGGGCCAGAGGGCAGCTGTTGCAGTAATATTATGCAAGTACTTATTGGCATCATAGTTTGCTGGAAAGTTTCTTAGTAAATATACACTACCTTTTGGGAAGGGGAAGTTCAAAGAAGGATTAAAGTAGTTGTAAAATCCCAGCATATACTATCCTGTTAGAACATCAGCATTGTAATAGGAATACATACTAGAATTCTTTTTGATAATGCAATCAAAGCTTACATGAAAAAATCCCTTTTATGTAGTGAGAGCTGACTTCTGTCTGCCCATCACTTTCAACAACTTCCTGGAATCCCAGTGTGCTTTGCAATTATTTCCCTGCTGCTTTATGTGATGTAATCTCGATTTCTCAGGACTACATATCCCATCATGCATTGCTTCCAGCAAGAAATGATGATGATACATTGTATAGACATTGAATTGTAGTTCAGGTGGCAGGCTTAGCTAGAGTGGTGACACATGAAAGTGCATATTTACAGGGCTGAATACAATTGTGTCAGTGCATTAAGGAAGTGCTGTGCATCCTACGGACATCTTCCAGTATTTTTTGTTTTTGACCATAGATACCCTTTAAACGAAACAATCAGTCTTTTCTTTTTTTTTTTTACACATACATAAATGTAAATGTGGTCAGCTAATGTGATTGTTTGAGTGGTCTTATCATTAACCATTCTTTTTTTTTAAAATGGCTGCTTCTGTCTAGTTTGTAAATATACAATATGATAAGGACACATTCAATTATTACATATGTAGGCTCTGCTTCCTGTTTAATAGCATTTCTACTGACTTCTTTAAATGCATAACAGCACATGAAGCACAACAAAAAAGACATGTTGTATTCCTTGTTGTAATCCCATGTCCTTATTAACTTTCATACAATCCAATTCAAAATTCACACACTGCATTCCAGATGCTTCAACAATGCTTCTCAAACGCAAGTCAGCAGCAAACCACACATGGTAACTGCAAAACCTAAAGGTACTCTTCAGTGAATAAATTCAGCTGCCTGACAATAATATGTGCATATGGCAAACCTTGAAGAACCCAGATATTTGGTGTTAAGTCAAACATCTGGGATTTCATTGGTAACAACAGAGTTGAACATATGATTTCTCCACACAAATCACAGATGATGCCACTGTATGGACAGACTTTCCATTCTGGCCAGCAGAGCCATAACCACTGTTCTCTACACCCCAGTGGAAATTGGGAAAAAGCAATGGCTCTATGGCATCTGCTTTGATTAGTGACAACTAACATACTGTACATACAATATCTCACATAATAGTAAAAAAGAACTCTAGCTCAAAATGAGCACTTAAAGTGACATTAAACCCTCAGATTTTTTAACATAAACCAATACTGTAATGTGCGCCTTACTGTAATCCATGGTAGTTTCCCTTCTCTTTGCTGCTCTTCCTTTTAAATCCTCATGTCTTCTCATGCTTGGGGAGAACTTCCCTTTGCAGCTGAGTGCCTCTTCCTGTAGTGCTGGCTCAGGTTACAAACCTATACACAGACACCATGTATCCATTCCAGAGACAAGGCAGTCTGCTGCAAAACAGAAGTTCTGCCCAGCATGAGAACAGATACAGATTTAAAAGGAAGAGCAGCAAAGAGAAGGGAAACAACCATGGATTACACTAAGGCACACATTACACTATTGTTTTATGTTAAAAAATCTGAGTGTTTAATGTCACTTTAACCCTTGCAGTGTGGCGGTATCCCCACTGCCAGAGTTAGGATTTCTACTGCCCGGAGCTTTTCTTAAAAGGACAAATCGCAGCAGGAAACGTCTTTTCCAGCTTATAAAAATCCTGTCATGAAGTTCTAAATCAGGATGACAAAAAAAAAAAAGGAGTACTGTAATGGAAGAAAATTTGTAACAGACCAGTTGGGAGACCAGAATCGTACTCATAGGGGCTGATTTATAACTCTTCTGTCCAGAGTATAGCTGGAAGGATGTCATTCGCATGGCACTACTGTCACTAGATGGTGCTGAGGAGCATAGGAATTCCTGTACGTCTCAGCGCCATCTAGTGGAGGCAGTTTTGCATGAATGGCATCCTTCTAGCTATACGCTGGATGGAGGGGTTTTAAAGCCCCTTAGTGAACATGTCTAGTCTGAACATTTCAGACAGTTTTCTAGTGTTCTCTGCTGATTGATAAGCGATAAGTTAGCATTTCTTTGCACTGGCTATACCATCATGTTGCTGGACATACAGTACACCGACTAGTTGATGTGCCTGTTGTGTAAGGACGCGATCCTCCTGTGTATGGCCCACTCTTATATTGCCAGCTTTAGGGGTGAGGCAACTTGAAACTGTTGCCCATGGCAGTTGCTTGTGTGTATTGCCTACAAAAAGGACAGCACTTTTTTATTATGTGAAATTTTCTGAATTAAACAATCCCATGATCATTTATCTTGCCATTGCTCAGCATTTAAAGATATTCACAATTATTGCTAGTGGTTTGTCTTAAAATCCCAATGAAAATACAGAGATTAGGCTTGCACCTTCTTTTTTTCTCTGATGTTCCTAAACATTTGGTGCCACAGAACCTGATACATTTACACACAAACCATGGCAAGGCGACTCAGAAGGGGGTAAGTTTCAGTCAAATGTGAGACATGCTTCAGACAGGAAGATGAAACTCTTCTATGCAGTGCTAATTAAATCAGAAAGTGTTGGGGGGGGGGGGGATGGAGGGGTGTGGGCTTATCCGATGAGAAACTCCTTCCTTGACATTACTAATGCAAACACAAAAACTAAAAGGCTGCAACTGTTAAAAGATCTCAAACTGGCAGATCAGGGTGCTTAGTCATAGCATAGGTATCCTTTTAATTTCTGGTTACATTGTACTGTGGCAGTGAATCTTAGTTAGCCGCATAACACTGTCCTAGAGACCAAATCACTCTACATACATACATAACCTATGGTCTACTTTGTGCATTAGATTTTGTGATGAAGACATTGGGGAATTAATAAATATTGGAGCAGACAGAATCTGGAGCAGTTGTCCATAGTGACCAATCAGCTTCCCTTTTTAGCTTTAAAAAATGAAAGATGGAAGCTCATTGGTTGCCCTAGGCAACTGCTCTAGATTTTGTCTGCTCCGGTTTTGATAAATTTCCTTCTTAGTGTCTTGACTTGCATTGGAAACGTAATGTCTTCCTTATATTGTAAAGCGCTGCGCAAACTGTTGTTTCTATAATAATCTTGTATATAAGTTTCTTTGATAATATGTTGTCTTCACTGTCTTTAATTCAGCACTGGATTTGTTTTTGTTTAATGCTATTCATACTTTCCTTTTTGCGGTGGCTCCTTATACCAAAAGCGGTCTCAATGAAGCCATCGCTGCGTGTGCACTTCCCTCTCAAGTACGACACAGATACATCACCGCTCTGTGAGCCCACAACCAGCTGTGATTGACAGTTCACACATTAGTGAATTATATAAACTATTTATTAAGCATGCGCAGGATCATGGAACTTGTAGTCCGCTGACGGGCATCAGGAAGAGACTGTGCGCTCTCCCCCTGGACGTTATGGGGAAGCACAGCCCCAGGAAGCCAAAAGGGTGGAAAATTGAGAGGTAAATAAAACAATTACAAAAGTGAAACTTGAAAAGTAAGAACATTTTTGAGGGGAACAAAATGTATATACAAAGCAATTTTATTAAATGCGGGTTTAATTCTATTCAGTATGCTCATTCATTATGAGCTGAATGGCCGGCCTTATTCAACTCATAATGGGTTGTCAATGTACTGCAATGGACCAAAAGAACGCACATGACCCATGGTGTGTGCATTGTGTTGCCCTGCATTGTGAATTGCCCATCGCACTCTAATGTTCAGTGCATTGGGGTGCCAGTTACAATAAATGGCACCAAACCATACATGAGCAGATGTGTTACCCGATGTTGTTAAAATGCAGAAATGTGAATATGACCCCAATGTTAAAAAGGTATTTTTGTCAGGATTGTACACTGGGAAAAGGTTTGTAATGTATATATTAGTAACCGCATCCCTTACAAACCTGGTACTATTCAGTTAAATTAAGAATTCCTGGCAACTATACGCAAAGTGAAGCTATCATTAAAATTGGCACTTGACCTTTGTCAGTTATGCATGTTGGCATTACCGATTTACACTATAATTGTGATTTTCTAAACATGGGCAAACATTCCCGTTTCCCAATCTCCTTCATTTAATCGGAAGTCTAGAGGTGGCCATACACTGTGTAAATTTCAGACGATTCTTGAGGAACTGGCCGCTCTCGGCACCTTTTCAGCTGGCATCCCTCGATCAGCTGATCGGAAAATCATTGTACGAACAGAGTGGGCAGCCAATGAGCTGAAGGCTCTCCTTGGGTAGTCTCACAGTGGCCGCTGTCAGAGTACAAAAGAAACCGTGGGGATTCCTCGATCTAAACACTTGCAGTGTTGATGGAGGAATCTGCTCTATTTTTTTTGCTCAGCCCGCGGGTTGAATGAGAAAAATAAAGCGGTGTATGGCCAGCCAAAGTAAAGTATCACATGGTGTGTGGCCACCAGTATTATTATGGAAGTGTTACAATACTAGAGACTGAAGAGGCTCTATTATAACTAGGAAGCAGTGACTGCACATGTAAACAACAAAGAGTATCTACAGTTGTGCTCATAAGTTTACACACCCCTGGTAAAACTTGTAAGATGTCAACCATTTTATAAGAAAACATGAGTTTTCATATACCCAGTGAGGTGTGTCAATTATCATATTCCTGGAGTTAATCTATTTCACATGTATATATATCTAAAAACATTGAAAAGCCCTCTTAAAAAGGGTGCATTTGATCTCTAGAACAACTGCCTGTTTTAAGATATTGTTTTCACAGGGTGAGCTCGAGGCACATACTTTACCATTATGAATCTAATAATAATGTAATGGAATAATGAACCTCCTTTATGACCGCACCATAAATTATTTTCTTAGAAAACAAAGTGCATTCATTATTTATATGTCTATATTGAAAAACATTATCATTTAAATTCTTGTATAAGAAGATCATCCTTCTATCAAGCAAATAGCTATGGAGTTCTATGTCTGCCTATTGTGGTCAGCACACAGCATTTGAAGTCTCAGTTGTGCAATACCAAAGTTTTTCTGGCAATGGGTTTAAATGTTTGCAAGGTTGGACTTTTTCATTTTATTAGTGTGTTTTTTTTTTTTTATTTATTATATTCTGCCTCGTGACTCATTTATTAGTTGTATGAGGTCAGCACATTTTTCTCACAATAGTGTATCACAGTTTAAGTAAGGCATTCCGTTTCATGCAAAGCATTGTTGGGAAACCTGTGAAGATTAATGGCCTGTAATCTTTCCTTTTCCCAGTGCTGCAGACATTTTAATACCATTGATTGTTATGTTACTAAATTGTTTCTTTCACATCAGCAAGTGAGTTTACAGGAACCCCAGTCTTCAATGTAATATAAATGACCACACCAGGTAAGATTATGATTGGCATATACTGTATTTACACTGCAGTGAAGCAGAGGAAGGTGTATGGCATGACACAACTCCGCAGAAACTTAACGATCATTGCAAGTACGATCTGCCTGTCCAAAATAGGCAGATCGTACGTTTTTTTTAATTACCTTACAACCATCGCAAGACAAAAGTATTGTTATGGTTGTAAGGTGTGTGCCCAGCATTAGACGTGAGGACCTGAGGGAGGGGAAGGGAGGTTGCCGGGATTGGATTAGCAGTCAGACGGGTCCGAGTTTCAGGTGAGGATATGTTTTTATTTTACACCCTAGACCAAAACAAGCACCTAACCCTTACAGTACAGGAGTGGCCCTACTGCACGTGTTAATTTGTCAACTGCCCAGAGCTCTTCTTTAGGGTTTTGAACTTCTATTGTCTGCAAGGTTTATATCACTGCTCTGGACAAAAATGAGTTACAAAACACTGGACAAATCGAAATAAAAAAAACAGAGAAACCCACAAAAGCATTGAAAGAAATCGATCAACATTAGTAACAACAGAGTCTATAGTTGGGTACACCAAGAAGCAGCCACAAAGGCGCCTGTAATAATATGAATCCCCACTCTTTAATTATTTTAGTAGTTTACCTCTGCGGGATCACTTGATTTTTTTAAACTTTTTTTACTTGCTTGCATTCTCTCCAAGTCAGAATGTAAATGTGTCATATCTGCGTTGGAATTCAGTGTCGATAACATACACTCACAAAACCATAACACAGCCAATGTCGGGATTACATGAAATGAATCTGAAGGCTTTGTTGACTGACCATTCATGACTGGTGCTCTTTAATACAAAATATGATTGGCAGGGATCTCAAGTCTCCCTGATGTTTAGGGAGTCTCCCTCTTTTGGACAGCAGCTCCCTGATGTCCGCGAGAGAGGCATTTTCTCCCTGAAAGGTTTACTCTGAGTAAACCTTTCCGGTAAGATATCAGTGGGTAAAGTTTCAGAGTGAGGCTTGCCTCCTGGAGGAAAGTCATGTGATCTTTAGAGTCACCTCAGAACGAGGCTTGCCTCCTGGAGGAAGGTCATGTAATCTCTAGAGTCGCCTCAGAACAAGGCTTGGCTCTCAGAAGGAAGAAGCTACTTGCTGCACAGAGAGGGCGGACATAGACTACTATGGAGAGCAGGTACAGGCACTGCTGCAGGGTTGAGAGAGTGCCGTTAACCCTTTGTGGATAATATAGAATTAATTATATGTCCTGGTTGTCTAGTTATAGAGAACATTTATTTCATTTGCTGCCCATAGCAACTAGTCAACTGTGTATCAGGGACTTTACTCCTCAGCGATTACGTGTATATATGTGTGTGTGTGTGTAAAAGGGCACCTCCCTGAAATGAGACGGGAACCTCCCTGAAATAAGGTTTTGCAGGTTGGGATGTCTGGATTGGTGCACATTACCCCGCAGAAATATAATTAGAATGTTCATATGAATCATCATCTTTGCATTCAAATTCACTTTCAGTAAATTCCTTTCACAATGTTCCATCAGCAGTACATAAAATGAAATAGTAATTAAATTTAATTAGAACAGCTTTCATTGTGGTGACTTAATATTTGATTTTAGCTGGTGCCAGTGGATGCCTTTAACGGTGCTTTCTCGGGCCTGTGTTTGTGTGTGTTTATAACCGGGGTGTGCATATGTGTTTACATGTGCATCTGTCATAACATAAGGACACAGTCCCCAGTAAATACAACTGGCAGGGAAACATTAGACAGAGGCCAAGCAATGGGAAATGAAGGGGGAGTGAGTGGGAGACCTAAGGGGGTGGGAGATGGGAGAAGATACAGCCTTTTGTCTTTTGTAATCAAATACACATATGTTGCTATGACAACAGCAACGACTATCACATACACTAAAAATCCAGAGAGATATCCCATCTCCCTTAACCGTTATATAACAAAAGAAACAGGAGCACCTTAAGAATAAAACATTGTCATGGGCTAAAAGCTTTTTCTGCAATAAAGTGGGTTATGAAATGTGCACTCAACCATAAAACACATTTTCTGCTATGTTTCACATTGTTATACTGATTTAAAATAATGACTGTTTTCAAAATCCAAGACTGAAAATCTTTTTCGCTCCACCAGATAGAAGAGAAGCAATGGAACAGTGTGGATAAGGTTTGTCTTTTGAAGTTACGGCTATTTGATGTGCTCTGGGCTCATTTCATAAGAATATGCGGATTGTAAAGATTCACACACTGTCTTCCGGTGTCATCACACACACAAAAATGATGGTGTGTAATGAAAAGCCAGAACGATGTGCTCTGCTTGACTCTTGTAAATTGCTTTCTTCAATATTTCTTCCTCCACATTCACCTATGTACGTACCATCAGTCTCATTTCCTCCAGTCCTACAGCCATGCTGAGCACCACCGAGATATGTTTCACTAGCAGATGCCAAGATGGATCTGCAGAAATGTAGGGGACAGCAAGTTCAATTAAATGTAATGTAATCAGAGGTGCGCACATAATCTTAGTTTACACTGAATGTGAAAAATTCTGCTCTCTGCAGGCAAGTCTCATTTTCCAGGAATAAATGGAGGTCAGCATCTGTGACGTCTGCTAACAATGGGATATCTATCATTTATTTATTAAAGGGATTTATATAGCACTGACAATTTACACAGCACTTTATTTACTGTACAATTACATCAGTCCCTGCCCTCAAGGGGTTTACAATCTAAGGTCCCCATCTCGCATACATACTAGGACCAATTCAGACAGAAGCCAATTAACCTACCAGCATGGTCTTTGAAGTGTGGGAAGAAACAGGAGTACCCAGAAAAAAAACCCACACAAGCACAGCGAGAACATGCAAACTCCATGCAGATATTGTCCTGACCGGGATTCCAGCTGAGAACCTCATTACTGCAAGGCAGAAGTGCTATGTACTGAGCTGCCCATATAATTTGTTTTGGGGTAACAAATATGCATTTTATAGTCCTAAATGCAGGTTGTATTGTATAAGAATTTCATCAGTGGCTGAATTCAATACAAATTAATGTATCTTATCTGTGTATCACTCGGGTGTAGATCCTCAAATCATCTCTAATTTGGTGCCGACACTGTCCTTCTGTGTGTGTGTGTGTGTGTGTGTGTGGTAAAGTAGCCACTATACCAACCTCGCTCCCGTGATGGACTACAATCTCAATACAGATTACAGTAAACGTCCCCATTATCCGGCATTTAAGCAACCGGCAAAAAAGAAAAAAAAAAATCGAGGACACGTCCTCGATTTTTTTTCCTTTTTGCTGGTGACTTGATGCACACTAGAAAATTGCTGATTGCTTGGTGCACGCTAACAACAACTTTTGTTCGCAACTAAAATTTATTTAGCTACTAATGAAGTTCAGGAGAATGTAAACAATGGGGAGCAATAAACCGCTTGATATTGGCTAATTCAAATTGCAATACCCGGCTGGCTATTGTACCCGCCCACTGAGCAGAGGAGTGGACCTGAGAGAGAAAGTTCTGGTGGGGTTTCAATAGTCAGTATGCTATTGGCTATATCGAATAGTGACTTTCTAATCTGTATGCTTGTTTTGGGCTAATAATTCAAAGTACTGAAGCCAGCGACAGCCAAACAACCAATATTCTAAGGAGATCAGCAATTGCAGATCCTATAGACCCTCTCAATACATAGGAATAATCTAAGGAGCTCATATCCGTTTAAAAATAAAACAGAATTCTTTGCTACAACAAAATAAATCAAATATCACCATCTATATGTTTATCAGCTGCTGTGAGAACCAAAATAAATTAATCTGAAAAAATCCCACTTATACAAAACTATGTGCCTCAAAGAACAAATTACACACTGAATAATCAATATATTCTCATTCATTTGGAGCTCTCCCAGTGAACAAATTCAACACACAGACCAATCACACTCGGATAAGCTCCTATTACCACCATATTGCTGCAATAGTCCAAAATCATAAAATTCAGAAAGTGTTGTGATAATTCCAAGTGTTACAATCCACCAAAATCCATAGACATCAAAGTGCCCATGCATGTCATGCCACCTTTGTGCTCCCCCTTCACACAAGAGACTGACAGGAATACATGTGACCAGGTCAGAAAAACACTTTTGCATCACGTGTCTCCCTCCTCTGTCGTGGTGCTGCTCCGACTCCGGCTTTATGTATAATGGTTCCTCCAACAATAATATCCCAGCTCATGCACCAGGAATAGAAGAAACCACCCATAAATGTAAAACGGTCTTTAAAGTTTTAACATAAAACAAAAAGCACTCACATCTATCCGCGCTATTCCAGCACAGGTATGCACAGCTGAAACACTCCCCACTGCTTACAACCTCGTAGCTCACTCAACAGGAATGGCGTTGGTAAGCCATTCCCAACGCATTTCATCACATCCTGACTTTCTCAAGACCGGTTTACTTTGGACCTCCCAAGACCTTAGAAAAGGTCCCAATTTGCAACCTATTTGGCCATCCATGGCAATGGCCAAATCTGACAGGTATGAGCAGTCCCGAAGGGTGCTCTTTTCAATGTGTCCAAGGGGCAATTGGAGCTGTTGTCTGAGAGATCAACAAACACATTCTGATGTGGCAGCCAAACAAACAATTGCATCATCTACCAAGGAAAAGATATCTCCTAGCTTTACAGGAGAACTCCAGGGAAAATATTATTAACCCTTGTAGTGGGGCTACCCCCACACTGCAAGGGCTAACTGCTCATTTGTGTCTAGGGACTAAAATAAAAAAGTTATACTCACCTGAACCTCCGACCCGCTGGCTGTAACAGACCTTCCTCCAGCTTCTCTTCTCCTATGCTGCAATGGAATATCCCTTGGTTTCCTCACGTCCTATACACAGTGTGTTGAACATGATGACTCCAGGATCCTTAGTCCGCTGGAGCGGAGGGGGAGAGACACTGGAAGCAGCGATCTAACAGGAATCAGGTGAGTATAACTTTTTTATTTTCAGCCTAAGACAGAAAAGAGCAGTTAACGCATGCAGTGCAAAGGTTGCCCCCATAATCTGCGCATATATGGGCTGCACTTGTCTGCAGGGCCGGATTTCCCACAAGGCCAACCAAGGCCTGGCCTTGGGGCAGCAGGGAGTAGGGCAGCACGGGTGTGGATCTCATATCTCCCAATGCCTGGGACATGCAGTTCTAGGTGCGGGCAGGTAGTCGTTTTCTACATTTATTACATCAGAGTGTGCAAGATAATGCATTGAAGAAAGGACACACAAGTCTTGGACCTTAGCTTCGGGGAGAAGCAAAAACACAAAAAGATCCAACACAGCTAATAGGTCATTCTCCTAAAAACATTTTGCCAGGGGTGTCTGCTGATAGCCAAAGACTAACTACAATAAAGCTTGAGACAGAAACACGAAAGCTGGCCATACTGTACACTGGTACAGTTCCTTTGAAACGTTGGCATAAAAAAAATCTGGTCAGATCATTCGATAATGCCATCAGAGACTTGACAAATGTCGCTCCAAATTTCATTTAGATTTAACATTTAATTTTGGAATGAACCACATTCACCGTTCACTGAGAAAAAGTTTCTATCCTTTCCCTTTTGATTTTTTTTGTCTCTATGGTCAAAAACGATTTGACCCCAATAACTATTAGAAAACCAAACAAAACTTCTGAAAACAAAATTTGTCCGATTGGGCAGCTTGCGGGCATCTTGACACAGTATCAACACTTACTTATCTGTTCCTTTTCACAACACAAGTCCATGAGTTGCCCCGATCATGGAAAATAAATAACCGCCTGTGTGCTTTATAATAACATAGTTAACATATTGCTTACAAGTTCTGGGATGTGATGGCTGCATTCATTTTATTTGTTCAGGCTTTGATTTTTACCTGGTGATCCTGCCAGTAACACACTTCCTGTCATAGGGTGACACCTTTCACTTACTGTTCTGTGTCTTTGGAGGAGCACTGCCGTCACCCTAGGACAGAACGTCATTTAGGACTACAGTACATCTCCCCCTCTTAATAACATAGGTGGAGGTATTTTGCATACCTCCCAATTTTCTGAGATGAGAAAGAGGGACACCTACTAAGCACAATGTATGCAGGTAATGGGCATTGATATTGAATTGATATGACAAAAATGATTGGTTACATAGTTACATAGTATTTGAGGTTGAATAAAGACACAGGTCCATCAAGTTCAACCTTTATGTGTCTGTGTGAGTGCATATGTGTGGTCTTAGTTTAAGAGTACCTGTACCCCTTTATGTTATGGTCTCTGAGGAAGGTATCTAACTGATTTTTAAACCCTGAATTGTTTTATTTCAGCATAAAATAACAAAAAATATGAAAGTATGAGTATGAAAGCCACTTAAAAAAAAATGGTCAACACTGCAAAAATAGTTTAAAAATATCAGCTCACTAAAATAAACTAGTAATCTTACTATTATAATATTTATTATTATTATAATAAAGACCTACAAAAAAACGTGCATTGTATCCATAGAGCTGTTTCACAAAATAAGTCAATGTTTTCATTACAGCGAAACACTTAAGGCCTCCAGTTTTTCTAATCACATCATTAGCGGTTTCATTTCTAAGCATGTGTAAAGTGGCAGGCAACGTGTGAAATTAGTAGGCACCAAGCAGTACAAGTAAGATTTCCACATAGAAGTCATTATCCAGCTTCCCTCAGACACTGTGAGCCTGACTGCAGAGAAGCCACTGGAACACAGTGATAGATGAGGAGCTACAAAGAACACCGCTAACAAATTCTATGAAATCCATTATGCTTCAGCTTCATTTGCCATAAATACAAGTAGATGATGACACGGTGAAGTGCAGTGGGGATTTTTAAGCTGCAATATTTTGTTTTATGGTCAGAAATCATATCTATATTTGAAACTACATATTTTGGAGATGAAAAAATATCATGTGTACCTCAAGCCAGGTATGCAGATACATTGTAGCATTATCTGAAAGATTCAATACAGTTGTGTATGGAATGGCAGTTCAGATTTGCCACCTTGTTTGGTCGCAAAATTTAAGAAACAACTTTATGCTAGAGATCGGTATAGGTGGCAAGGCCGAGTATTTGGGCAAGTACTAGTACTTGCCCAAATGCTTTATGCCTGGCCCGATATTTGGGCTTCCGGTATCGGGAAGCCAGGCAGTGAGTCTTTACGCGCTGGCTGGCTTCCTGATTGGCCGGGTTCCTGATTGGCCAGCTTCTCGACCAATCAGGAAGCCGGGCAACGCATCATTACACGGCGCCTGGCTTCCTGATTGGCCAGAATGCCAGCTCCATGCTTTCTCTTCACCAGGTGATGAGGGAGCATGGAGACGGATTCCCTGCTAATTGGGAAGCCAGGTGGAGTATTTCCCCCCCCCCGCCCGGCTCCCGACTAATCAGGAAGCCAGGTGGCGAGTCATGGCTTCCTTAATGGGACTTCCGGTATCGGCGAGTACCGAAAAAAAGATACATCAGTACTTGTACTTGATACCCGAAAAAACGGTATCGGTGCATCCCTACTTTATGCAAACCAATGTCTAGTTTGAGTCTTAGTTTCAGGCATCTACATAAAGGTGTGGATTCTTTCCATAATAAATGGCTAACATCAAATTTCATTGCGCCATATATTATGGGAACATCATCGCCATAATCCCAGGAAACAGTTTGCCTGGTTCTTGTAGCAGTTCATATGTAAGGGGAGAAGTGCATGGGTTATCACCCCAGGCAGGCTGCTGTTCCATGTGTAGTGGGATGGAGAAAAGGGTGTATGGAGGTAGAGACAGGTGGTAAGTGGGAACTATGCACAATCGGGATCAATTACAAGGTAGGAGAGTGCAGAGAAAATGCTGCAGTACTGCTGAAAGTGCTCAGTGCCCATTCTTTTTATAAAACTGCAAGCAGTATTCTACTTCAGGATATCAGACTTAAAATGTATGTAAACACTAACAAACATCTAGTTTGCGCTCTTTTGATCTGTTAAATATACTATTAACCCTTCCACCGCCACCAACATATGGCTTATGTCTGTGGCAGCATGGGTTTTAAAACAGATCTGGCTGCTATATGCTATACACTTCTTCATCCAAGTGTCAGCTTCCTGTTGGAAGTGATTCGGGCAGAAAGTTGCAAGCCCCCCCCTACCTCCCCTCCATCAGACCACCCCTGCCATGTATCCCACACTGCCCGGACCCCTGAACATCCATTAGCTGATATTCATGAACCTGAAAGTGACAAGCGTTTCCTCAATTCCGGTTTTAATGTTGTTTTTGTCTGGCCACTGATTAAGCTAAATCAAACACGATCTGTGTTTAATTAGCTTCAAGGGAGTCCAGGGGAGACATTAGGGGTTTAATAGACCCCTAATATCTCGTATAGGAGAAAATTGCACTACTATTATGCTATCACATAGCAGGTTTGTCCAGCCCTTTTAATTAAAAAAGAACTCTGGGGAAAATTACAATTTAACCCTTGTAGTGGGGCTATCGCCACATTGCAAGGGTTCAATGCTCATTTCGGTCTAAGGTCTAATATAAAAAAAAGATATGCTTATCTGATTCTGTGGCGTTGATTGCTCACCTCTCTCCCGCTCCACTTTAGCTGTGGTATGTCCCTCAGTGTTCTCATGTCCAATGCAAGTCAGTGGAATTGTATTAAATGTGAGGACATCAGAGGAGCTTAGGCTGCTGGAGCCTGGGGAAGAAGGAAGCTGTGTGGCACCGCTCAAGCACCCAGGTGGGATTGAGGATGGGGTGAATGCATCTTTTTTTGTTTTAGACCCTAGACTAAAAGCACTTAAGTGGGGCTACCCTACCCCCAGCACTGCTTTTTTTTTTTATTCAAGAAATACAATTTAAAAAAAAGTTACATTAAATAAAAAAAATACCCTTATTACATTTTTTTTTTAAAGCCCTCACCTCCACGTACAGGTACATGTGAATGTAAACGCATGCTCGAATGTGCTTATGTATGAAACAATGATTGGGCCACATATGTTAGGTATCTCTGCGTATGCCCAAGTGAGAGCAATAATTCTAGCGCCATTATTCATGATTATTTTTAAACTGATGACCTTTTAAGGCTTTTAAAGCTTTAACACTGTTTTTTTGCCATTTCACAGCACACTTAGTTTTGAGGCTTGATATGTTTGGGTGCCATTTACTTGACACAACCTCATCTTTTCTATTTTACCAAAAGATAGTATTATATTGTGTTTTGTGTGCACTAAAAATAATTTCAATGCACATTTTACTGGAAATTTGGGTTTGGTAAACATTGGTGCAAATATTAGATGACCTTATCAGAGTTACTCACAAAAGGGGTGAGGAGTTTGGAGAAGGAAGGAGAAGTGAACAATCTAGGATAATATCTGAACTGGAAAGTGAGCTGAATCGGAGAATATTTCCAAATCAGCTCCTTTCTCCTAGATTGTTCACTTCTCCTGCCTTCTCCAAACGCTTCACCCTTTTGTGAGTAACCCTGTATAAGTTGCAACTGGCAGGTTCTCTGCATTCAGGAAATATGTATCTGCTTAACAGTGTTGGATTGTGAACTGTACCTCTTCTATTGCTTGTTAATGTAAAACCAAAAATAAGGAAAATATATAAAAAACACCATTAAAGGTGTTTTGTTATATCTATGTGCAAACAAAAACCCAAAACACTGTTGATCCTGCCAGAAATACAGTGAGCTTGTAACTTCATGTACACAGGGAGACATGGCTGCAGTGCCATTGACTTCAATGCACCGCCACACCCCCTCTGCCCCAAAATAAATTGAGCTGGTCGGGTTGTGTTTCAGAGGCCGAACGCTCTGGAACGCACTCTTTATGGTGTGAACCGGGATGTGTGCTTATTACAGCTCTCAGCCGAACTTTCAAGCCCTCAAATGGTGTCATAGCTGATCACATGTGCAACAGAATGGCAACTGCAATCCAAATAGGGGCCAAGATTGCTTTAACGGAGACAGGAGGAGGCAGGCGTCTTGGTCATGTGATCACTGTAATTGCCTGCTATAGTGATCCCATGATCGGGAGCCCATCCCTGGATCTCAAACATAAACCATGACCGGGAGCTCAGTGACAGTGCAGTTACTGTTCTGAGTGAGTGTACTCCCAGTACAACACAGTGGTGCTGGCTGTATGCATATATTAGGGCTGGGCGCTAGAGCCCACCGCCGTGCTGCCACATATATGGGTAGAGCCAGTGGCAAGTGGTTAAAATCCAGTGCATTACATGCCAGGTAAAGTCCTCATTGTATATGAAATGTAGCTGTTTTCTTGTTTTAAAATGCTAAATAAAACTGTGACTGGTGCTGACTAGTGCAAATCACCAACTGTATAAACAAGGTAATTGAAGCTTGGTAAACAGACTTTGGGGACTGAAATGTATAGCATTACATCAATGACTTTCCCTGTCTTTATTTCCCCCTTACAGTCAACCTGTCCAATCCAAACTTGAATCAATGATAAAAAGTGTAACTAAAACCAAATACAAAAATGTGAAGTATTGCAGCTTACCTTTACTTAGATGTGGTGGCTGCATTAGTTTACTTTTTCAGGCTTTTCCCCTTTATTTTCACCTAGTAATCCTGTGAATAACATTTCCTTTCCCTTCATCCGCTCTATCCATGGAGTAGCAGTCCCGCGCTGTAAAGGAAGGATGGCAACGGCCGGCCCACAACAGAGGAGGAAAGCGCCAGCTGCCAAGGAAGCAAGGAAAAGGGTAAGTATTTATACTAATTCCTGCCCCCTAAGCCCCCCTATTTCCCCCTACTAATTCCCCAGCCCCCTAATATTTAAATATCTGACCTATGCCTTTCAGGGAGGGGGGCACTGCGGAGTTGGGCTTAAGGGTACCAAGACTTTTTGATATGGAGGATTCGGATTGTTTCATACAATTTTATACTTTGTATATGTAAACACCTTATGTTGAGGTAGCCTAAAGGAAACCAAAAAGCCCTGCATGTAAACACTAAGGAACACAAGTGAGCCTTTTTTTAAAACAAAAAGGCATTAGCTTGTCCCAGTTCCGTCACATATGCAAAAAATAAGGAGTTTATTCCTCCTTTTGAGATAGTGGCTGGAGCATTGCAAATATTTCCTAAATGTACATCCAGGCTTTTTGGCCATCATCAGTGCAGTGTATGGAAACCATGGCTTCTATTGCGTAAGGTTTATATAAATTTAACTTTATCTGCAGATATCTGCTATTTACAATAGTGAAACATCTGACATTGTGAAAGTCAGAAGAGTATTATTAGTAGAACTTACATTAATACTACGGAGCTGCAAAAGCACATAAGCTGCACCAACAATGCTGTATAGAGGCCATAAAAACTGCTATATTAGATATAGTTTCTTTACTTAGAGCATGCCGACTGCTAACAGTCCGGATGAACAAAGCGATAATGTGAATACAACCAAGGGCTGTACAAATCCATAAACACAAACACATGGTCTGAATGGCTATAGCACACGCACATACACACTATCTATAACCACACACTTGTATAGGGAGTATCTAGATAAACAAACACATGCAAAAAGCAGGTGGATAACACAAATAATGCATATAACATACGCTTTCCAGCACCTGTCATGGTTTTATAGCCTTATGTGAATGAAAGCTTTGACCAAGCACAAGAGAGGTCATCTACAGCCAGTTAACGGGACTTTTCACTTGTTATAACAGGCATGGGAAGTCAGTGAAATGGAACCGACACAGTTACGAGAAATTGGTAATTGTAGATATATAGTATACTGCTTACAACTAGAGAAAGAGAACGCATACAAAGTTATATCTTCCGTATCCTCCATATTGCTGCCATCACCCCCTCATTTGTATAGTTGGAAAAAATACAAATATTAAGGGCTCATTCATTGACCGATGTAGGCTCAATGCAAGGGCACATGGAAAACAGTTCTGTGTCTCCCGTACACACCATGCATCAGTGCTGGTGTACGTTGTGTAAAGATGCAGCATGTATTTTACTTAGTGCAATGCATATCACAGTGAGTTGCAACATGCAATGTGGTTTTTTTTTTGTAATGTTAAATTTAAAAAAACAGTGTGATGTGTAACACATCACACTGCTTTGATACAATGCGCTCCAGCATGCATGATATGGAGCAGAACACTCACAGGCTGGTGTGAACAGGCTGTAAAGTACAGAAAAATATATACAAAAATGTATATATATATATATTATACATACACACACTGAGTGGCCAGATTATTATGACCACCCCATCAGTACTTCGTTGGGCCACGAGATGACTCCATGAGATGGTGAAAGGTGATGCGAGGAATCTGACACTGCACTGTTGCCCTTCTGTTATCTTGTACCAGTCTTGCCACTCTCCGTTCTGCCCTAACATTGACTAGTCGCTGACGGCCACAATTCGCACGTTCAGACCAAGATTTTCGCCTGACAGTCCAGTCTTTAAACACTTTAACAACAGCTGCTCTTGAACATTTAACGAATTCTGCTGTTTTGGTGATACTCGCTCCATGGCTCTAAGCGCCAACAATCATCCCATGTTCAAAGGCTGTTAAATCGCGTTGTTTACCCGTATCTTCAGAATAAAATCACTTCTACTGTCGTGGTAAACAACCTGCTTCCCTATTTATAATGGTCTGGCCCTCTAGCAACTTCAGCGCAAAATTATAGCTAATTTGCCTACAAACGTCAGGTGGTCATAATAATCTGGCCACTCAGTGTGATATATAGATAGATAGATATCTATCTATATCTATATAGTGAGTTGTTCTGCCTGATGAAGGGGATCCTTTGAGACCCCAAAACGTTGCACGGAGTGTATTTATGCTGCATCTACGTCAATAAACAGACGTTTATGATTTGCAATTGGAGTGCCGGTGTCTCACTTCTTACTTTGATCTTGACGGTTGCCAGCCATTGACAGCCGGAGCACCCTATTCTACTACTTGGAGAAAGCGGTTTTGAGTGCTATGGGTTTACCGACTGTCTCTACATCGCTGCCCCCTAACTAGCAAAAGAGATTCAGCAGAATTGTGAGCCACCAAAGGAACAATTCTACAGTGGTAAGTGGAGGCTCTTCCATGTGACTATGCCACTGGCGATGTGTCCCTAGTGACAGAGTCGCCTCTGTGACATCAGTCTTAGGTTGGGCAGGAACCTCAATAAAAACCACAAGCCCTGAGACATCAGCCTCGCCTCAAGTCAAAAGCTGGTCTGCTGGAACCCTTTGCAATCCCCTTAGTGACAAGGTTCATGAGTGTTAGGAGCGTACACATGGAGATACTCTTCTCCTTTTTCTCCATAAAAAAGGGATCAGTCAATGCCAACTGGAGCAGACTTTATTCATTAGAAAGTTTTTTTGTGGAGATGGGCTTTAACTGACAGGCTCTAGTCATGTAAAATTAGGTCTACAGGTTTGTATGTGAATTAATTTACAATGACTAACAGGCTGATCTGCTAATTTATTTGATATATCTGTTAAGTTTGTAAGGTTAATATCTCCTTTTTATTTAGTCTTGTTCCTTTTACATTATCTGTTTTTATTGAAACTGGGGACAATAGGGGAGGTGCTGCTGTAACCTGGAATATCTACTGTTCTCAATGGTGCCATGTTTTGGGCGATTTAAAAAATGTCCATGTTATCTTCCAATGCAAATTAGAAAACAAAACAAAAACAAAGAAGTGCCATTTTACAGTATGCCGTCTTTAAAGTGAACCTATAGAAAAGCAAAAAGCTATGTTAACAGGTATGAAGGAATAGATAAATAATCACGATGGGACTAAAATACTTACCTTTTCTCAAAACACTACTGCTCCAGGCTATCTTAAAGTGTATATAAACTCTGCTTCCTTTTTGTTTGTGACGTATACCATGGAAAGAGTTTTGTTAGATCTGTTTGAACAAGTACAAAAAATAAACTTGTTGTTCCTACCGTAAATTTTGTATGCTATACATAGTAACATAGTAGGTGAGGTTGAATAAAGGAAAAGGTCCATCAAGTTCAACGTGTGTGTGTGTGCGTGTATTTAACACTTCGCATATACTTGTATATTTAGTGACTAAAGAAACTCATCTAGACGTTTCTTGAACGCATCTACATTATTAGATGATACTACTGCCGGTGGAAGGGAATTCCATATATTTCTACTTGCATTATTTAAAAAAAAACCCTTGCACGTTCTAAGATTGAACCCCCTCTCTTCTAGCCCCTTATTGTGTCCTCAATATTGTTTTCGTGAAAACAACTTGTTCCGAATATTGTGGTCCCCATTGATGATTTTGAAGACTGCAATGGGGTCTCCTCTTAAGAGCCTCTTTTCTGAGAATAGCTTTAATTGTTGGAGGCGATCTTCATAGTTCCGGCCTTCCATCACTTTAATTAATTTTGTGGCCCTTCTTTGAACTCCCTCCAGCTTGAGGACATCTTTCCCTAGAATTGGTGACCAAAACTGCACCGCATATTCAAGATGAGGCTGAACTAGTGATTTATAAAGTAGAAGTATTACTCTTTTATCCCTTGGTACAATCCCTCTTGTAATGCAGGACCGTATCCTGCTTGCTTTGTTGACCGCAGCTTGGCATTGCATACTATTGCTAAGTCTGTGATCTATGAGCACCCCCAAATCCTACTTGCACTTTTCAACCTTAAATGGCATGTGCCCATGCTTCAATTTTATCCAGGTGGTGTTGAAGTGTACATATCTCCTGTTTGGAATTAACTGCCCTCCACAGTTTAGTATCATTGGCAAAAATGGAAATTGCACTATCAATCCCAATCTCTATATCGTTAATGAATAGGATAAACAGAATTGGTCCCAGGACTGACCCCTGGGGCACCCCACTCCGACTCTTGTCCAGTCAGAGAATGACTCATTTATTACCACCCTCTGGGTCCGTTCTAGCAGCCAGAACCTTCTCATGTTCTTTACCTCTGCTAACTGTTATCAGTTACATTGTTCCTAGCTATCTTGATGGAATACAGAACCCCCTCCTCAAATCATAAGAGCAGAGGGGCTTTGTAGTTCTGTCCCAGGGTGACAACACTGCTCCTCCATAGTTGGAGTATGATGAGTCAGTGTTGTCATCCAGGGAAGTTAATGTGTTGCTAGCAGAACCACCAGTTGAAAATAAAGGAGAAAAGCCTAAAAAGAAGAAAACTAAATCAGCCACCACATCTAATGAATGTTAAGCTGCAATATAATCAATTTTTGTTATTGGGTTTAGACACTTCAGACCTAGGATTTTGGCTGTGTGATCTCTGCTGAAGGAAGGGGATCAGGTTTCATATTAGCTGATATTCAACTTCAGCTGAGATCACATGACCAGTTGCCTAGGCCCAGTAACCTGTTACAGGATGTAGCCTGGAGTAGTGTTTTCCATAAAAGGTCAGACTTTGTCTTTCTCCCATTTAGACTGTTAACATAGCTTAATGTCAACATTTTGAGTATAGGTCCATGTTAAAAGTTGGGTATATACTGGTAGGTTTTCATATGAATGTTTATATGGATATCTTGTTGGATCGATAATGCCATCAGAGACTTGACTAATGTTGGTCAAAATGTTGTTTGGCTTTAACAGCCGATTTTGGAATGAATAGAATTCTCGTACAAAAAAACTCCCCCCCCCCACTCCCACTATTTGAATATTCTAAAAACAAAAATTCTACTGGTGTATGGCCAGCTTAAGACCCCACCCATTCACACAGGGACTTTGCTGTGTTCTGGGATTCCTGCAAGAAGAACCTTTAAATTCCTACAGCAGGAATCCCAGGTGACCCCGTTCAGATGCGGTCAAATAGAGTGCCACTGCACTCCTGACCGAGAAGCCCCATACAATGTAAGGGGGTGCTGAAGTGGCCGCAGATAGCGCCACCAAATACTTACAAAACAGAAAAATGGTAACCAGCACTCCAGGTTTTCTTCAAAACGAAATCCATTTATTCATTTTCACAGGTCATATCACCATGCGTGGCAACGTTTCGGAACCTGTCCGGTCCCTTCATCAGGCAAACAACAGTGCTTTTGTTTGCCTGATGAAGGGCCGGACAGGTTCCGAAACGTTGCCACGCATGGTGATATGACCTGTGAAAATGAATAAATGGATTTCGTTTTGAAGAAAACCTGGAGTGCTGGTTACCATTTTTCTGTTTTGCTCGTTCAGATGTGGCCACAATACCCATTCGAGTTAATGACAAGCAAATGACAGGGTGACAGCAGCCGCATCTGTAAACAACAGTCTACATGCAATTGGACATGTTATGACTGGTATTATTGTTACTGAACACAGAATAGATGCGTCCAGGGACAAACATCTATCCCGAACCACATGTATTCATACATGGTACTGCAGCTGACAGATGCAGTCGCTGTCACCGTGTCATTAACTTGAATGGGTACAGTGGCTTTTGTGCCTCCCCAGACTGAGCACTGAAGTGTGATCTCTGTAGTTTACAGTTGAGTCGAGATGGCAGTAATCTCAGTGAGTTGGCAGACAGTTGACTCAATCCATAACCTTGAAGATCGTTGAGTTTAATCCAAACTTTACAACAGCGAACATAGGATAGGTCAAAAGATCATAATGTAATCCACTCAGCAAAGGACATGTGGCTGTGATGCAGACTGTAACTTAAAGTAGCATTAAGGTCTGGGCGTTTTTTACCTTAATGCATTCTCTGCATTAGAGTTAAAACAGCCCAGCACCTTTTTTCCTACTCCAGTCCCCCACAGTCTCCTCTACACTTACCTTTCAGCTGCCCGAATGGTCAGTCCGCCCCTGCTCGGGGGGGCCCTCTTCTTCCTCGCTGGGCCCCCCCAAGTGGTGGAACGCCAGGGCCCGGTCGCAATTGCGACCGCTGCGACCCTGGTAGCTCCGCCATTGCTGATGGCAGAGGAGCCATAGGCTTCTTCTGCCATCAAAGAGGGAAGGGGCGTGGCCTGCCACAGGGCTGTGTGCATCTATGGACGCACACAGCCACTGCAGAAACGAGCATGCATGGGTGCCTCCATTAGAACGATGGTGGCACCCTGCAGAAGGCGGGGGGAAGTGTGCTGCGGGTAGCCACTAGAAAACAAGGCATTAGGAACTTTTAAAAGAATAAAAATCAACAGCCTCTAGCAAAGGAGGGCTCGGGGTGAATTTTCAATGCTAGGTGCGGTAACCCCGAGCCAGACTCTGGGCTGCATAGAAAAGTGACACTCACCTTGTCCCTGCGATCCCGCGGCGTCCTCTGCTGTACGCGGCCTGAAAATGAAACTAAAAGCCGGCATCTGACTTTTAGTTTCGTTTTCGGGCGTCACAGCAGGCGGGAAATTCAAAAGTGAAAAGTTGTAATGTACATAGAATACACACAATACAATGTAATCTGCTATGATTACACTTATGTATCAAACTATATTGTACCGCTTTTGGTACAAAATTCGACAATCATACCGCCAGGGAGGTTAAAGGAGAAAAAAAAAAAAAAAGTTAGGTTTTAATATAATTTAATGAGGAAGGAACTATGGGTATGGGTGGAGACAAATACCAGAAACAGATAAAGCAAATAATATTTTAAGGCATAATTAAATAATATCACAATGCCCATGTAACATGACAGCGGTCACATCTGAACGGGGGGACATGAGATTCCTGCTGCAAGAATTTGTAGGTTCTTGCCGCAGAAATCCCAGAACGCAGCGTGTGAATGCAGGCTAAGCAGCATACAACTGCTGAACCACCATAGCTGCATGTTTCCTATAGTTATATTACTGAAATATATTCCTTGTACTACCATTCATGGACCCTCAAAAGGTCATGTCTGTTTCTTCTTCCAAAAGTGGCAAACCCTTTGGTTAAATACATACTTTCCAGTGTTCTTATCCACCATGAAGTCAAAATATTGTAAGCTATAATTATTCTTGCTAAATGTAAACATTCCCACATGTCTTATTTGGGCTTATTGCAGCTATAAATATGAAGAGTGCAACCCCAAATGACATTCCTGTTTCAACAGATACGCGCACAAAAAAATGAAATGTCAGCTATTCTTATCGCAAATTGTTTGCAGAAAGGAAGCATACCAGCTATTCTGCGACACAGAAAGCGAAAGAAATATCACAAATTCCTTTAATCTTTCCACAACATCTTCACTCTATCAGATCGAGATCTGGCAAGAGATGCTATTGCAGACGTGTCAGACTGGAATCCTTAAGCTTGTAAGCGGCAGACCCTCCCGAATCTGTAATACAATAATGACAGCACAAATGAGATTAACTGTGAGAAGCCGAGACTGCGGAAACCATCCAAATCAAATAAAAAAATCACACAACATTAGCATGTCTAATTACAACAGCCCCGTTAATTTGGTTATATTCAAACTCTTTAAAGAGTGTTTTTCAGTCTTTGTGTGATTTGTGTGGATGCCATGTAATTACATGTTGCCATCATTAGCTGACACAAATGAAAAATGAAAGGAGGCACTAGAAATATTGAAATGCTGAGGATCAACAGTATAAAACAGCGATGAGCAATTTACAGACAAGCTGCTATTTTAGTCCTGATTCTCCCTGGCGGAGGATGCATTTAATTTAATTGTGATATAAAATTCCAAAAGTAAAGCATAACTACTCCCTTCCAGTACCAAATATGTGCGCTGCCTCTATGCGCGTCTGCAGAAAAAAAAGATGTATATAGAAAGGGAGAGAGAATATACTGTAGCTCTTTGCATACATTTTATATAGTGTACCGGTATGAATAAAAAAAATGGGTATATATATAGTGTTGAAAACATAGGTTACCCTCATTCGGGTACCCTTTTTTTTCCCCTCTTCTTTTGATGATATATTTCAGTCAGGATAACCCTCATTTGATTGATCTAGACCAGTGGTTCTCAACCTGTGTAACCTCAGGACCCACATTTGTCCTTGGCCATTAAGTCGCGACCCAAGTCGCACTGCTATGGAACGCACGGTATTTGGGTACCACACGTTCTGGTGCAGCCGTACGAACTGTGGGTGGGAAGTGGATTTGGGGTACAATTCAAAATGAATGGCAACACACCACACCTCCCACACCAGAATGCATGATAGGTGCAATTGTGTGGTACAGTTTGACGCACTGTACTAGTGTGAACGGGTCCTCAAAAACACTGACATACATACATACTTTTTTTTTTTTTTTTTTAAAGGTCCACCCAGTCTCCCTACCTTACTAGAACTGGAGTGGATCCTCAGCATTGGGTCCAGTGTGTGCTTCTGTGCTAGAGCTCCATCCATATGTGCATTGCTTGCACAGCTCCCTTGTGCAAGCAATGGAGGTGGCAGGAGCCAGAATGTGACGTCGCTCCGGTCCAGGCACCTCTACAGGGCACATGAGGGAGCTGTAAGCAATGCATGTATGGATGGAGCTCCCTCACGGCCATAGCCCCCGCCTGCCCCACCTAAAGCTGACTCAGTGCTGGGCAGCATATTTTGAATGGCAGAGGAGCCTCTCACTATGAAAAGTGGAAGGCATGCAGCGACCCACTTTTGGGTCACAACCCACCAGTTGAGAACCAAGGATCTAGAGTAGTTTGTTTCCTGGGCCAATATATTTCTCATATTTTGTGATATGAATTTTACTGCTATGAATACTCTTCCCAAAAATGGGCAAAAGTCCCTGTCAACAGGGTGCAGCAGCACCTTGCCCCACCACGCTCATCACCCGTGCGGCCTTACCTGAGGTGCTTTAATCAGTCTCGTTACCAGATTTCCACCCTTTGGTTGCCATTACCCACCGCTGCCAACCTAGGGTCTCAAACCTCATCCTCTTCCCCCCACCCCCCGCTCCAGCGGCAAGACACCTGTACGCCACCATACACCCTGCAGAACCTGCTCCAGTACATTAACAGGACATTGTGTATACCACCCTTTTTACACATCAACCCCTCAGCGGCTATATTCCAACAAGCTTGCACACAACCTCAGTGAATAAAACCGTTTACAACAACCCCCATACAGCACCCATCTAGGACTCTTCACTCTGGAAGATTTGGAACCATGCACCATCTACCTTCATGATCTGAATCACTCCAAGCTACTTCAGGATTGAATTGTCCCATCCATCATCCACCTTCAGGATCAAAACGTTATACCACATCGCCTCTAAGAAAGCAACCAGCTCGGCACAGCACCCTTGTCGTTGAGACCACATCACAACTAACCTAACGGTGAGTTAAAAAGTCGCATTCGTTCCTGTTTATTTGAGAAGTCTCACCATCCTGTCATCACTTTATTTCCACCTCAGTCCTCCACGCCACTGCTCCAGAGGACGAATACGGCCCCGTCGCTCAACATTACTACAATTATTAAACCACTATTTCCACAGTGTTCCAGAGTTGAAGCGTGTGCTCACTCTCCTACATGTGAGTTCATTATTTTATTCTCCATGTCCTATTTCACCTGAGTATAACTGTAAGGGGCCCTTTTTTGATTTTTAGCTGTACTCCCTCATTAGAGAACTGAACTAGAAGAAGTAAAGGGTTTGCTATGTTATAGGGAACACATACTGTATATCTATTTAATTTCAGGCCAAGACAGACATTTAAGGTACCCGGATGACAACAATATATCTTTTTTACAAATACAAAATGTATTTACAATACATAAATAATTTTTTTATTGTGAATACATTTTGTATTTTGAAATAAAATATATTGTTGTTCCTTAAAAGTCCATTTTTGGTCTGAAACTAAATGAATTTACTAGGACATGGCACCAATCAGGCCAACCTACTATTGTAACGTATATAATAGAACATATATATCTAGAAATAATAAATTGTGTGTCCAAGAGGTACCCTAAAAAAAAAAAAATGTACCTTTGTTTGGGAATCCTCCCAAAAAATAGCAGTGAATCTTTCGGTATCTACAGTGTGGGATCTAAGGCACTGCTGCCTCTGACTGCTAGAGTCACAAGATCTGAAGTGAGTTTTGGTGATGTTCCTACTTGCTGCTCACTGTTCTCTGTGCTGGAGGCTCTAATATGAGGAAGCAAAACCCTGCCTCTAGCAAGATGGCCACCTGCAGAACAAGACATGGTAGGGCTGTAATATGGTAATAAGTTGCAGGAAGACCACAGGCAATATAACGACTATTGCTTTGCTTCCACAGTTCATCTTGAAAGGATTTACAAAGCTATGGGAAATGCACCTACAGAATGGAACGTGGTGCTCACATTACAAAAGTATGTGGTAAAATGACATCATTATTTGATCAGAAAAAATATATTCATTGTATTTCAAAAGTTATGAAAATTGCTATTGTCATATTTGTATTTCCTTTCTGGTATATTTATTAAAGTAGAACTATGGGGTAACGGGAGGACACAAACTAGCGTCCTCCCGTCACCCTATGCTCAGTATACCGCGAGCTGTAGCTCGCGGTATACTGAGACGCCGCAGCTGAAGCGGATCCCGACAATTATGCCGGGATCCGCCCAGCTGCATGACTGACAGCTGGCTCTGCCTATCTAGAGGCAGAGCCGGCTGTACCCGCCCCCTCCCCCATCCGTTCCGCCAGTCAGCGCTGGCGGATCGGAGCAGGGAGGGGGGAATCCAGCCCCTCCCCTGTCACAGCAGAGAGCCGTGACAGGATCGAGAGGTGAGCGAACGCCGGTATGTGTTCCCTCACCTCCCGATCTACTGAGCCGACCTGTGACAGTTTCATTGTCACAGGTCAGCTACAACTATGAGGTGAGTGAAAAGCACACCTCATAGTTCTCCTTTAATAATAAAAGTGTACATTTGTGATAACACACATTTCCTGCTTTTTTCCTGTAAATAGTCAAATTGAATGTAGTGATTCTTGAGCAGTGTTTTCACTAGGGATGCACCGATACCTATTTTTCAAGACCAAGTACGAGTACTGATACTTTTCCTTAACCTTCCCGATACCAATACCTTTTTTTTTAGTGTTATGTGACAGTTTTTGTAAAACAGTACAGACTAATGATTTTAGGACAGAGGTGGAGCACCAGGACCCGGTCCA
>NW_017306817.1:162002-201944 GCF_000935625.1 Nanorana parkeri
CGGATCGGAGCAGGGAGGGGGGAATCCAGCCCCTCCCCTGTCACAGCAGAGAGCCGTGACAGGATCGAGAGGTGAGCGAACGCCGGTATGTGTTCCCTCACCTCCCGATCTACTGAGCCGACCTGTGACAGTTTCATTGTCACAGGTCAGCTACAACTATGAGGTGAGTGAAAAGCACACCTCATAGTTCTCCTTTAATAATAAAAGTGTACATTTGTGATAACACACATTTCCTGCTTTTTTCCTGTAAATAGTCAAATTGAATGTAGTGATTCTTGAGCAGTGTTTTCACTAGGGATGCACCGATACCTATTTTTCAAGACCAAGTACGAGTACTGATACTTTTCCTTAACCTTCCCGATACCAATACCTTTTTTTTTAGTGTTATGTGACAGTTTTTGTAAAACAGTACAGACTAATGATTTTAGGACAGAGGTGGAGCACCAGGACCCGGTCGCACCTGCAACCTCTGTAACCCTGATAGTTCTGCCACTGACTCCAAGCTGCAGATGGACTACAAATCCCAGAAATACATTATATAGCAATGCAGAATAGCACCGGCTATAGAGGACTACAAATCACAATATGAACCTACATATTCACTAGGGCTGTGTGCCGATCACATGAGGGCTGTTCATTTCCACCAGTGCTGCATACAGGTTTCATCAGGGCTGTGCGTGTGGTGCAGACAGCTATGTCTCAGTATGCTTGTGCAGGCGGTTGGGTCTCACCATGGCTATGCGGGCGGTGGGGTCTCACCATGGCTATGCGGGCGGTGGGGTCCCACCATGGCTATGCGGGCGGTGGGGTCCCACCATGGCTATGCGGGCGGTGGGAGGGAGGAGGAAGAGATGTGTGGCCGGACCAACACTGTACACAGCCGCCATAAGATCCCCAGCAGGCTTGGGAACTTATAGCAGCCAAAGTGAGGATAAACATTCAATGGTGGGGACTCTGGAATTGGCAGTACAGATCCCCTGACAATGAAAGCTAATGAACCAAATTTTGATATGATATGAAGCTTTGTAATCCAAAACTGCACTTGTCCTTTACATTAAATTGGACCATTGTTACTAAATAAAACATCTGCAAATTAAAATATAAAATCAGTGCAATAAAGTAATTTAGAACGGAAAGAGGTACTGTATGCATTTTTATATTTTCTAGGTATAACTTTGCAACAATTTCAGTATATCCAAAAGAGATATTCCAGTTTTCAGTAGATGCTGGAGGGTGGGGATGGGTGAATCTGCCTCGGTTCAATTTGCCAAGGGCTTAGAGAATTCTGTTTGATATTCAGCAAACCCGAACTTAGTGGTGAATCACATGGAAGTCTATGGGGGCGAATCCTATTATCAGATTCCAGTCAAGTTTAGGCTTAAGGCAAACTACTGTAAACAAAAAAAATGCATTGGGATGCCGAGCACTGCACTGAGGGACATGTATCAATGCAAACATATTTTTTAATTATTAATTTATATTTTAAGTGAGAATGCAGTTGACAAATAGAAATACGCAACATTTGTCCAATAAAAGTAACAGGTATGTACATTGAAAGCCTAAAGGATTCCCTTTTTGTAGTGCTAACAGTCAATCAACTATCCATGCAATCAAGTAATTAATGGGTGGTGGCCGGTCATACACTTAGTTCCTCAGAGAGAAGGACTTAAAGTAAAATTAGAGGATATTTTTTTCCCTCCCCCATGATGTTAGTGTAAGTACTTACCTTCAATTATGTCTCTTAATTCGATCTTCTTCTTTCCTGTAGTTTTCAGCTGTCCCTCCAGCGCTGCTGCGGGTCTCCGATCCAGCGCCGTCTCCTCTGTCCACCTCTTCGCTCATGGCCCACGGAGTCTGTGCGGGTGCACGCTGCTCCATAGACTTACCTTGTATCTCTCCTCGTCTTCTGGCTGAACATCTGAGCTGCGCATGCACCCGCCCCAAGATCCTTTGCGGCTGCCCGAGACATTTTTAGATGTTCGGATGGGAGCGCGCGCGGCGGAGACACAGGTAAGTTTAAACCCGTTTCAAAAGGATTTTTTTTATTTTTTGCATATATCTACTGCTTGCTAGCAGTAGATATACAGGTGAAACTCGAATAATTAGAATATCGTGCAAAGTTCATTTATTTCACTAATGCAACTTAAAAAGGTGAAACTAATATATGAGATAGACTCATTACATGCAAAGCAAGATAATTCAAGCCGTGATTTGTCATAATTGTGATGATTATGGCTTACAGCTCATGAAAACCCCAAGAACCCCAAATCCACAACCTCAAAAAAGTAGATTATTACATGCAATCAATAAAACAAGGATTGTACATAGAACAATATCGGACCTCTGAAAAGTACAAGCATGCATATGTACTCAGTACTTGGTTTGGGCCCCTTTTGCAGCACTAACTGCAATTACTTTTGCACAATATTGTAATTATTCGAGTTTCACCTGTAGGTGCAAAATGTGAGGGTTTAATAACCCTTTAATGAGTCAATTAGTTTTACATGGCTACCGCTGTATTGCAAGGGTTGAGTGCTTGTTTTGGTCTAGGGTCTAAAATAACAAAAGATATACTCACCTGAACTTTTCCTGCTAGACCAGCCCCTGCAGCCTCTTTCCCCCTTGACTTCGGCAATAAAATGTCCCTCGGCATCCTCGCCTAAAATACACTGTATTGGACGTGATGACTCGTGGGTTCTTAGACAGCTGGGGCAGAGGGGGAAGAGAAGCAGCAGAGACCGGTCTAGCAGCCAGACAGGACTGAGGATCGGATAAGTATATCTTTGTTATTTTAGACTCTAAACAAAAACAAGCACTCAACCCTTGCAGTGCAGTTACTTTGCACTGCAAGGGTTACGTTTTCTTGAGGTCGAAGTCCTTCTATAAAATCAAATGTCATGCGAAAGTATAAAAAAAGAAATCAGTGAACAGAGCTGAAAAATCAGGTTTCCGTTGTTGCAAATCATGTCCTCTTCTGCCCCCAAGTGGTCACAAATCTAAATGCAGATATTATTAAATATAGTACAGGAGCTGCCTTTGCTGACCTAATTATGAAATGCCAGTTTGCCTATATGTTAGGGTGACCCTTTGGCTTTCTTAACATTAACACCCATAACAAGTATGTAGGTTAGTTAAGCGATAACATCTTACACATAATTATTGCAGGCCAGTGAAATATATAAGAAGCCACAGGCTCAACAGGGCAGCCATCTCATCAGAATTCTCCGAAACAGAGCTCAGTAATGGCAGCGTCCTGATTTCTCTCATGATAGGTTTACTTTAATTCCAGTTTAATAACATTGCACATGGATAATAATCTGCATTAACCTGTGATTCCCTATTGATTTAGTCCTGATGAGCAGGTTAAAACAAAGCCAGGGGTTTTTAACATTGTCATTAAAATTTGTTCTTCCATTCGGGAGCTAAAGAGGTTCATAATGCATAAAAAAAAAAAAAACAAAAAAAAAAACACAAATTTTAAGGTTTACATACAATACGAACTGAAAAAAGATGAAAAAAAACAGCTAAGAGAGGAACCATTTTTGGTTTCGGCCTGACAAATTCTGGTGCGGAATGTGCGTTGTGGTGCCATTTATTTCAATGGCAACCCTAATGCACCTCCTGCTGCACCGGAACACACAGTACTGCAATGCAATGTGTTCCGGTGGTGTGCGATTGCAAAAAATTTCCATACCGTTTTATTCTGAAGTAAACTTTATGTTTGTAACACTGCATTTGTGTATTTTATTTTCAATAAAAGATGGTATATTAAAATCGGAAAAATAATCATTAGTTGCAGCCCTAGTCAACAGATCCAGGCACTTTCTTGTATGTGGTGGGCTAAAAAAAAAAAAGAAAAAGAAAAACAAATTTGAGAGAGAGAAAACCTGCAGCAAAGCTCAGTTTCTTAGCTACTTCCTACAGATGTTAGCCCGATACCTTTAAATGATCCCACAGGTTTTTTTCAAAACTGGTCACATTAATGACATTCAGACTCCCAGAGGAAGCTGCATACAGCTTTAATTATGTCAATGAATGGCACAGGAATCCTGAAAACTGGGACCCTCTAAATCAGTGGTTCTCAACCTGTGTAACCTCAGGACCCACATTTGTCATTGGTCATTAAGTCGCGACCCAAAAATAGTTTCACATTCGCAGTGATACCTAACCTGTATGGCACAATCGTCCTTTAAGTACACACGCATGCCCCATGTGCACGTGTTTATTTGCAGGCAGATGGTAGGGCGGCAGGGTTGGTTTTAATTTTTTTTTATTATTTTTTTATCAATTTTACGGAGGGTGGTGGTACGCCACACAAGTAGGCTGCTACAAGTGATCTGGGCGGCTATACTTATAGAAAATGAGCAGCAGAGCCCCTGCTAATGCATAGACTAATTTTAACCATTCCTTGTGTACCCAAGCACTACCAGTCTCCTCTTTTACCTTGCTCTTAGTCAATGAGGCCTCCTACCGCAGTGATGGGCCAATAGAAAGATCCTGATGGGGCAGGCCAACTCTTGACTTAACCATAAGTCAGAATTTGCATATCAGAGTGCCCCCTAGGTTTATGGTATAAGGCATAGGTTTGAGAACTGTAGTTTCCACTACGTAAGCCCCAGCCCTCTACGAAAGCCCCAGCTGACTCCCCTTTCCCTCCCCACAGGTGGTTTTTACCTACATCTAGCTGTACAGGTGCCCAGATCACTTATGAGCAGCTCCCCCCCATGGAATGTCTGTTCTCCGATCAGCTTTGCATGATCAGTGAGTATTCCATAAAGAGAGCCTGTCACGCCCAAATGCTATCACACATGGGCTTGTTAGCAATAAAATTAAAAGGAGAACTATGAGGTGAGTGCTTTTCACGCACCTCATAGTTCTAGCCGACCTGTGACAATGAGACTGTCACAGGTCGGCTCAGTAGATCGGGAAGTGAGTGAACGCATACCGGGTTCGCTCACCTCTCGATCCTGGTCACTGCTCTCTGCCATGACAGGGGAGGGGCTGGATTCCCCTCTCTCCGCTCCGATCTGCCAGCGCTGACTGGCGGAACGGACGGGGAGGGGGCGGAGCGCCACGGCCCGGTCACGGCTGCAAACTCTGCGCCCCTGGTAGTTTTGCCACTGACTCCAAGCTATAGAGGACTACAAATCCCAGCAATCTATTATATAGCAATGCAGAATACCACCAGCGATGGGAGGACTACAAATCCCAGCAATAGATTGTACAACAAAAAAGCAAGGCAGAATAATATGAAACACCATACTCTGTGTTGCTCACCAGGGCTATGCAGCGTCTCAGGAGGCTGTGCGGGGTCTGACCAGGGCTGTGCTGGGTCTCAGGAGGCTGCCTGCGGTCACACAAGAGCTGTGCAGTCTCACCAGGGTTGCATGCGGGTCTCACCATGGCTGTGCACTGTCTCCAGGGCTTTGCATCCTCTCACTAGGGCTGCATGCGGGACTCACCAGGGATGTGCAGTCTCAAGTTCCCGCTCAAATCTTGGCCCCCCTCTCCTCTCCCTCACTATACTATGAGGTGAGGTACTATCTGTACCTCATACTGCCTTCCAGTGCAGCCATGCGCAAATTGCGAGCACTCATCTGACTGCGCTGACCAATGAGAAGTGCTACTTAGCATAGTTACATTTCGGTTTTGGTTAAAATAATATTTTGTATCACATCACAGAAGTCAATTGTCATGAGGCACTATCATGTACCTGGTGGAGGACCGATTAACGGAGGAGGCCTCCCTTGCGGCTCTTATCTCACACTGCTTGATGTAGAAACAGGGAGCGAGAAGACAGAGAGAAGCAGGGGTGCCAAAATGTTCAGACACGGTGCCTGGTAGAAGTTCGGCAACTGGATCCCTGGAAGGATGAACAGGACAGGTGCAACTGAAGCAAGGTCAAACAAGCCAGTGATCAAGCCAGGCCGTCTGCCCGGTACAGAAGGAGCAAGCAGAGGCAGAGTCCAGATAACAAGCAGAGGTCAGGGGCAGGCAGCAATCAGTCAAAGTAACCAGCAATCCGGGTCGAGGTAACAGATCAGCAGAAGCACAAGCTGAAAGACCGTTCAGCACTGACCTATTGGGCCAGCTGGTTTAAATAGGAACATCTATTAGAGGGTCATGAGTCATTTCCTGTGTGTCACTTCCTGTGTGCAAAATTCTGTTGTGAGCGCATGGGTGCTAACGCATGTTTTCCGGCAACCCGGAAGACTGGGACCCGCGCATGTGTAGTAGCGTGCGAGCTCCCGGCTATGGCCTTACAGGGACAAGTAGATTGGGCCCCACTTTAATCCTTGGACAAGTAGTTTTTCTACACACCTGCCCCATCAGTAACACATAGTCACAGACCAAACCCTACAGGATGGTACATCTCTCTCCTAGGAGCCATGCTGGATTCCAACCATAATAGACGGTATGTGTCCCAGCAGACATGCAGTTTGCTGGTGCAATTTGGAATACTGCACAGCCTGCTGATTCCTAACAATGTATAGTACTGCCCAGCCTAATGTGGTTGGCAGTGCCTACAACTGAATGCCTCACCCAGCACGGAGGGCACCGCACGTCGCTGCACAGGACATGCGTTAGGATACACATGATGCATATGCCCTTATACTGTAGGTACCCTACAGACCACACATTGTGGATGCATGCATAGCAAGGCAACCTTTGGATGTTACAAACGTTCTGGAGGTTTTTTGAGAGAATGCATGAGGGGAAAAAACAACCAGCCATTAATACTACTTAAATTATGCAGTGTTGTAATTGTTTTTTCATATTCTGCAGCACTATAGCATAACATGGCATGTGTGGTCCACATATACAACATTGTATGCAGTCATCCTCCATGTTCTCTCCTTGATGCGCTGTTGCTTTGCCCTTATGTACTACAGATTTTTCTTCCCTCCTTCACTGCTTATTTATGTTCCTATCTGAAATCCCATGCTGTTTTCTTTCCCACTCTTGTCCCCCTCCCCCACGTCTTTCAATTTTTATGCTGCTGCCCGACGTCTGCCCATTGAAGCTGGACGCATGGGCAGTGCGCCGCATTTTCCTTGAATCACGTGATCGACAGCCGACGGAAGTGACGATATTGGCAAATCTGATTGGTTTATGTGATAGAACACCGGCTGTTTGTTTGTTTTCGTTCTCCGTGCAAGGAGCTGTCCCCCCCCCCTCCTCCTGTGTGCTGCTGTATACCGCAGTGATCAGCTGTCATCACACTGAACACAGAGCCAACCGTTTCCTAGCAACCAGAAACGCTGGGAGTAGGCTGGCTCACTGTGACATGCGCAGTTAAGATCCCCTGTCTGTGACACATTGCCCTGCTCCACCCACGCTACCGGGTTGTCAGGGAAACTGAGGACGCAGCCGTACGATTTCACACGTTACCGCCTCCTGAACTCCTTATCTGTATATCACATATTCATCAGCGAGCTGAGGTAAGCAGCATTTCTGCTTGTATATATGATGTTTGATAATGTTTTATACCTATTGCACCATAGTCTTTTCTTGCACTATTATTATTTCCTATTACACTTGGCGGCTATCTCTTATTTTTTTAATTATGTTGTGACGTGGTTCTTGGGGGACCAGCTGATTCTGCAGGAAACTAAAACATTTAAACATAAAGGAAATAACTTAAAAGCCTTTTGACTTTAATATCACTTTACAAAATATAAGACATTTCTGAATGGAGGCTAGTGAGATAGAGGCAGGTGATGTGAGAGGAGCGCTGTATAGCTCGGGTTGCATCGCTCCCTCTCTTCAATGCCTGGAAGCTTGTCATACTTAGCGGGTGATGCACGATAAGATTTTTCTACCTTACAGCCACCCTCTGCACATAACACCCAGCTTTTCAACGATACCTTACACACCCAGTGCGGTTTGTTAAAGATTATTCTATCCAGAGTGTGACATTATAATATGTGGGAACTACCATGCAACCAGCAACTGATAATTAAAGGAGAACTATGGGGTTAGGGCTTTTCCCCATAGTTCTCCTAAGGGTAATGGGAAGACACAAACTAGCGTCCCCCCGTCACCTAAAGCTCAGTATACCGCGAGCTACAGCTGAGACAACGCAGCTGAAATGGATCCTGACAATTCTGTCTGGATCCGCCCAGCTGCGTGAGTGACAGCTGGCTCTGCCTATCTAGACGCAGAGCCAGCTGTACCTGCCCCTCCCCCGTCCGTTCCGCCAGTCAGGGAATCCAGTCCCTCCCCTGTCACGGCTCTCTGCATGGACAGGATCGAGAAGTGAGCGAGTGACGGTATCTATTCACTCACTACCCGATCTACTGAGCCGACCTGTGACAGTTTCATTGTCACAGGTTGGCTAGAACTATGAGGATGAGTGAAAAGTATTCACCTCATAGTTCTCCTTTAACACCTTGTTAAGGAATATGTAAAGTACAACATAGCGTATGGGGTGCAGCAGTCTGGACTATATGATGCCCAATGTAACACAGAGAATGCAACAGTGAGGACTGTATAAGGAACACCATATAAAGTAGAGCAGTGAGGACTGTATACGGTACAACATATAAAGTAGAGCAGTGAGGACTGTATAAGGTACAACATATAAAGTAGAGCAGTGAGGACTATATAAGGTACAACATATAAAGTAGAGCAGTGAGGACTGTATAAGGTACAACATATAAAGTAGAGCAGTGAGGACTGTATAACATACAACATATAAAGTAGAGCAGTGAGGACTGTATAACATACAACATATAAAGTAGAGCAGTGAGGACTGTATAACATACAACATATAAAGTAGAGCAGTGAGGACTGTATAACATACAACATATAAAGCAGAGCAGTGAGGACTGTATAACATACAAAACAGTGTACAGAGTGCAGTTGTCAAACATAAGCAATGTACAAAATATCATAGTGGGTTCAGCAATCAGGACTACAGTACTTCACATACTACAAAATGTATACTGTAGAGCAGGGGTGCCCACAAGGTCGATCGCGATCTACCAGTCGATCGCGTAGTGATCACTGGTAGATCGCACTGTCCTCTCCTCCCGCCGCTTCTCTGGATCCCCGCTGCTCTCCCCAGCGGGGATCCGAGAAGAAGTGAAGGAACCGGCGGCGGGGGAGGGCGGAGGACGGAGCCGCTGTCACAGAACTAATGAAGAGCGGTGAGGAGAGAGAGAGAGACGCTCGGCCAGGATCTGACAGCCGGCGCCTCTCTCTCCCCTCATTGCTCGTCCGTTCTGTCACAGCGGCTCCGCTGCCTTTGCCCGGGAGAGCAGGGAGATCCAGAGGAGAAGCTGAGCCCCCTTGTGCGTGGACGAGCGGCAGAGGATCGGTACAACAGTGCGATCTGCAAAAATAGTGCTCGCCGCATTTTTGCGGATCGCACTGGACTGGAACACATTGTGCATTTTGCTGCCTCTTCCTGGATGCACAATCAATGCATTCAGGGATAGTGATTGATTCCTAACCACATGTAATCATATCACATACCATTACATGCGGTTTGCGCGGGTTTACATGCAGCAGCTGTCACCTGATCATTAACTTGAACTGGTTACAGCTGTCACTTGTAAATGGCAGAAAAGGGATTCCTGCTGTAGGAAAATGCAAATTCCTGATGCTGGAATCCCTAATCGCACCTAAACTTCCAGTTGTGAATGGGGCCTTATTGTGTGTGTTTTAGTCGGCATATTTCTGTGTGGGTTGGGGGGGTTCTATGTGTGAATAAATGTGTGATTACAATTAAAACCTGTGGGGGAAAAAAACACACAGATATACTTACACTGCACACACATACACATGTATACATACTGATATGACACACACAGAAATATTAACACACATACCCAGATCACTCACAGAAATCCTGACAATACACACACAAACCAACACTAACAAATACACTGACATTGATGTACAAATAAACTATAACAAACGCATATGCTGACATTATAAACACACACAGACGATAACACTGCTACCGTATATAGTTGCATTTTATTTTAAAGTATGAAATTCGGCAAGTGGCCCCCATGGGAGAAAAAAATGTGTCCAGTGGCCCCCAAGTGAATTGAGTTTGAGACCCGTGATGTAGGGTATAGAATGCAGGGGTCAGGACTATATAATGTATAACATAGCATATAAACTACAAGTCATAACTATGTAGCATGAAGATTTCAGAAATCAGTATTATACCGCAATCACCCGTTTGTTGTCTGTACAGTGGGGCAAAAAAGTATTTAGTCAGCCACCAATTGTGCAAGTTCTCCCACTTAAACAATTTCCTGTTTCTGGGCCCTTTATAGTCCCAATTACCCATTTTTTTGCCCACACATTGTCAGGATTAATTTAGTCCACTGTCAAGTCATGCCGCTATTATCCTTATTTCACTACATTGCATTATATGCACCACAGTCCACAAATAAAGCCTGAAATGTTAATGTATCTAACACTCTGTTATTATCCACGTGTTCTGCCATTATTCGGGTCTTGCAGTGTATTTTTCTCCAGCATGATCATATCTAAAACATTTACTGTCACCATTAGTTTCTGTACATTGTTAGTATTTATTCCATTTTATTATTACTACTACTGTTCATTTTAGTAGTAATAGCTAAAAATAACAAAAAATTATTTTGATGTATAGAGGAGTATGTGTGTAAAAATGAATAGGTCCTGGGTGTCAGCTGTGTGAGGTACGCCACTGCGTATGGAGCTGTGAACATGACATGGCATTGAGTAATCTCAAACCCATTGGCACCTGACTTTTATGGCACGGGGGTTTGGAACAGGAAAAAAAAACTTTTGAGCTTGAATACTGTACAGTGAATGAAGGTGCCCATACACCTGCCGATTATCGCACGATAGTTGTGGGTGATCCCGCGATCGTACGATAATCGGCAGGTGTATGGGCAGCGTGCGACCGCATCTACTGTAAGGTCGTACGACTTTCGTCTTCCTAGCACGCTGGGAAACCTGTACGATTTTCGGCGGGTTGGTAGCGTGCTCGGAAGACGAAAGCCGCACGGGCCGGTGTGCGCATGCGCACACTGCCCGCTTAGCATTGCAATCATCGGCAAGCCCTCCCCTCAGCGAGGAGGGCTTGCGATGATCGCAAGTACGATCTGCCTGTCCAAGATGGGCAGGTCGTACGAAATTTTAATGACCTTGCAACCATCGCACAACGAAAGTCGTGCGATGGTTGTAAAGTGTATGGCCAGCTTAACCATTGCGAGTGCAAATGATCATGTGACCATTGCATAGCTGTCCTAATTTCTATGAACCGTCTATACTTTTGCCAGAAAAAAGTGATCCATTTGTATGCAAAGCAGCACAGTGTCCTTGAAATTCGTGCCTTACTTTAAAACACACACTGCTCTGGCCCTCTGAATATGCTCCACACTTTATTCATCTGCAGACAATCAGGCAAATAGTTAATTTCAGTAACACATTTGGGTTTAAAAATACACATCTTTTAATAAGCATTGAGACCACTGAGACACTCGCATTATTTCCTAACAAAGGTGTCTGCTTCACCTAAGTTACATAAAGCAGCATTATGATATTACTATCCCTCATAATTTAACACTTTGTTGGTAATTACCGTTCTTTTCATTTTTCTATTAGAATCAGCAGCCATGCCAAAGAAGGGCAGAAAAAAATCAGGCAAATTAAGCCGCATGACTGAAGAAGAGCGGCTATTGTATATGCAGCAGAAGATGCTGGCAGAGGAGGAGCAGAATAAGAAGAAACATGACATGTTGATGCAGTTTCTCAAGGTAAGTGAAGGGGAACTACATTTTTCTTTACTGTTCATATAAATCCTAATTCAACAAGTACACGTTTAATACAGAGTGCTTCAGTGGCACTGACCATCATACGTGTGCTCTAGCAGCAGCTGTCTGTGAAGGTTCTCATTCATCCAGGTCATGGTATATCTGTAAAAAATACAGCATGAGGCTCTTAATGTCTCCTTGCCGCCCGCTACAGAAACTTTTTGCATTTATAAAATCTTCTACCTTCCACCTCCTCTAACCCCCATTTTGCCTGGTCTTGAAGACACTCCATTTCTCTCTGTTTGGGAACATTCCGGGCCCTTCACTTTCTCACAGGTGGTCGGTCGCACCCTGAATTGGGAGACTCTTTTGGAAATGTGTTGGACCCCTGGTGGATCAGGCAACTCTCCCACTTTCTACAGTCTTTTTCGCACAAGGATCTTTTGTCTCGCTACCTGGTTCCTTTTGAGATACTATGTATGGGGTCTTCTCCTCTACAACATATTCTGTTATAAGCCTACTCTCTTATCCGAGATGTAAACTAGTCCTGTCTGTCTGCTTACATTAGGTGGCATGAAGACAATTTGGGAAGCTTGCTTTCACATAGATTATATCCTTCTTCTGGCGCATAAGTTGTCAATCTCTGATAAAATTCAAGAATCTCATTGCAAATTATCCACCAGGTGGTATTGAACCCCGGTGGTTCTACATAAAATGTTCTTACAATCTTCTCCATTATGCCGGCTCGGTAACTTTGTTTCCTTGCCCATGTTTGTTTGCCCTACCCGGTTTCCTTGCCCTTCCATTTTTAATGAGGTTTGCAGCTGTTGATGTCCGATAAGACCAAGAAATTCGGTACCAACATTTTACTGCCTTTCTCAGTTCGTTACATATTTCTGTTGCTTGACCAATTTGTTTATTAAGCAGTCTGCAAGGCGATTCTGTATTATCTTTGTATTTCCGTTTTCTTGTTTAACCTGTTGATGGCCATTGTTGGTCTTTGTGTTTCCAGAATTGATGATGTGACCCACTTATTATAAAAATAAAAAAATAGAAGTTACTTGTGACATTGTCATAAAGTTTTAGCTGGGGTTGTCTCATCATCACCATTCCCTTCCAGCGCATACCAGCCACCATGCATTCAGCACAGCTGGCTGGTGGGAACAAGCCCTACATCTCAGCTAAACTGTGATTGGTTTTCTGTAGACCATCCCTTTGCTTTCCGTTCCTCTGGTTTTTATACATTACGTTTCCAATAATTTTGTATTTGGAAAAAAATGACAAAGTATTTCCAGCATAGTCTGCATTTCTGTGTCATAATGCATTTTTTAATCATGTAGTATTGAAAAATTCGAAAGAACATCATTAAATAATTAGCCTGAATTATTAATTCACTTTCTATTATGGGAGGCTAGTGCTTTGTATCTTGCTTTGTTTCACTCTAGTTCATTCTATGCAGTTCAGCTAATTGATGTATTTTTGTTAGAAAGTCTTGCCGGACAGCATTGCTTATGAGGCAATATTCATACATTTGTGTATGCTGTCCTTGCAGAAGGCTTGATGTCTTTTTATTCAGATGACTGAGCGCCTTGTTCATCTTAACGTCACCTATCAATCATTGTTGCCATGTGCAATAGCTGCAATAGCTGTAACCATCCCGAGGCTCCACGCTGTTTGCATAGTAGCATTGCTAAATAAATGTATTGCTGGATCCATCTATGTACCTTACTGGGCTGTAATGGGCTGTAACTTACAACAATCAGCCATAACAATTATGACCACCCGCTTAATATTGAGTAGGTCCCCCTTTTGCCACAAAAACAGCCCTGACCCATCAAGGCATAGACTCCACTAGACCTCTGAAAATATGCTGTGGTATCTGGCACCAAGCCATCAGTAGCTAATCCTCTACGTCTTGTAAGATGCAAGGTGGGGCCTCTCATAGATCGGCTTGTTTTTCCAGAACTTCCCACAGATGCTCTATTGGATTGAGATGTGGAGAATTTGGAGAGCAAGTCAACACCTTGAACTCATAGTCGTGTTCCTCAAACCATTCTTGAATAATTTTTGCAGTGTGCCAGGGCGCATTATCATGCTGAAAAAGGCTACTGCCATCAGGGGATACCGTTTCCATGAAGGCGCGCACTTGCTCAGCGATAATGTTTAGGTAGGTGGTACGTGTCAAAGTAACATCCACATGAATGGCAGGACCTAAGGTTTCCCAGCAGAACATTGCCCCAAGCATCACACTGCCTCCACCGGCTTGCATTCTTCCTATAGTGCATTCTGGTGCCATCTCTTCCCCAGGTAAGTGACACACACTCCTGGCCACCCACATGATCAAAAAGAAAATGTGATTAATCAGACCAGGCCACCTGCTTCCGTTGCTCCGTGGTCCAGTTCCGATGCTCATGTGCCAATAGGTACTATTGTCGGTGGACATGGCTCAGGATGGGCACCCTGAGCGGTCTGCTGCTACACGGCCCCAAACTGCATTGTACTGTGTGTTTAGACAGCTTTCTTTTGGAACCAGCAGTAGCTTTTTTAGCAATATAAGCTAAAGTAACTCTTCTATTGGATCGAACTACACAGGCCAGCCTTCGCTCCTCACATGCATCAATGAGCCTTGGCAGCCCATGACCCTGTCGCCCGTTCATCGCTTTTCTTTGGACCAGTTTTGGTAGGTCCTGACTACGGCAGATGGGAACATCCCACTGTAGCTGCAGTTTTGGAGTTGCTTTGACCCAGTCTTCTAGCTATCACAATTTGGCCTTTGTCAAAGTTGCTCAAATCCTTACACTTGCCCAATTCTTCTCTTCCAACACATCAACTTTAGGGACAAAATGTTCACTTGCTGCTTATCCCACCCACTTCCAGGTGCCATTGTAAAGAGATAATCAATGTTATTCATGTCACCTCTCAGTGGTCATAATATTATGGCTGATTGGTGCATATGTCATTTCATAACATTTGCAGAGTGCTGTATGATGAAGCTGTATTACAAATTACTATAGACATTCTCCTAAGTAGTTAATAACACAAACAAATCATAATGGCTCTTATTTGAAAAACAACCCTAGGGAATAATCAATACATTGCTAATACTATCTACGAAATATTGTCACTATTCAAAGCCAGAAGTCCACTCCGCTGTATAAATATCTAATTCAAATTCAGCAGGCTGTTACACTGCGTCTGCATGGCACTGCAGCCACTTGTGATCATGTGATATGTATTCTTCCTCATATGCTCCTAAATCTGTGTGCAGCAGCAGTGAGGTCAAAGTGAACGTTAAGAAGTTAGAAATAAACATCAGATTCACCACACATGATATGACTGTACAATCTCCTTTAGACCTACCAACAACTATGTAGTGCAAGGACATACCTAATAAGATACAAAGTGATTGGATCATTTTGTTTATAATCATTTTGTATTACATCGTTTTGGTTAATCTCAGATTGTAATAAGATTGTACAGCCATTTTGCAACATGTATGGTGAGCTAGCTTTAGAACCAATAGCTAACTAATAGGCTATATTCCTAAATGTGCCCAGAGAGGATGGTCATGATCCAACCTGCCCTAAAAGTAGAATATCTTCCTATATCTGCAGAATACTCCAAGGACTTTAAGGAGTTAAGGGGAGGAAGAAATCAGAGCGGGCTCATTAGGAGACAATAGTAGCAACTGGATGGTTTTCTAACATGTCCAATCGCTTGTTTCCCCCAACATGCAGTGGTTATGTGTTTTGAGGGAGGTTAAGTGCTAAGGGCTCTTTTTAGGGGTTGAATGTTAGATTCTGTGATAAGTGATAGGGGGAAGATTAGAGGTTAAAAGCTTATTTTAGGGGTCAGGTTAATTGTTAGATTCTGTGATAAGTGGTAGGGGGAAGTTTAGGGGTTAATAGCTTATTTTAGGGGTTAGGTTAAGGGTTATGTAGGGAGAGGGTTGAAGCCTCACACCTTTTTTTTAATTTGTAGTCCTGTACTCCCGCATGTTATAATATGTGACTGATTTTTACCAGGAAAGGCCTTAAAAATACCTTTTTCTCTCTGTGAAAATGCCACTTTTTCCACTCCCTCTCCAGTGCTCTATGCTGACATAGCTAAGTAAAGGCTCATTAACAGGGGCAACTAGCTTTTCTGCTGACAAGAATCTGCAGTGGATAAACTTTAGCCCCATGCACACATGCATATAAACAGCCGCAACCGGCAGCTGCATACCCTGTACAAATCAATGGCCAGTGCTGCTTAGGCTGGGCACACACCTTACAACCATCGCAAGACTTTTGTCTTGCGATGGTTGTAAGGTACTTAAAAAAACGTACGATCTGCTTATGTTGCATAGGCAGATCGTACTTGCGATGATCGCAAGCCACGCCCCCTGAGGGGCGGGGTTCCGATGACCGCAATGCCGAACGGGCAGTGTGCGCTTGCGCACACCGGCCCGTGCGGCTGTTATCGTACGGACATGCCACAAACCCGCCGAACATCGTACGATGCTCGGCGGGTTTTCAAACATGTCCGTAAGTTTAAAGTCGTGCGAACTTACAGTAGTAGAGGTCGCACGGCTTCCACACACCTTACGATCATCGTACGATCGCGGGATTTCCCGCGATTATCGTACGATAATCGTAAGGTGTGTGGGGACCCTTATACGAGCGGTTATAATGCCATTAGGGCCTCTGTGCAGCCTTGTATGCAGTTTGCATCCAGGGCCAGTGGTTCTGGCCACATACAAACTGGCTACACATAATCATCCAGCGTGTAGGCGGTCATAGCACAGAGTGTTGCTGTGTCCAAATGCAGCTTTTAACAGCACCCGAATGCAGCAGCCTAATTGCCCATCTGAATGAGCCCTAACAGCCACAACCCTCATCACAAGTGTTCTCACATAGACTTGCATTAAGAGGAATAGAGTGTCAGAGCAGGTCTGTTACTGAGTGCTGATTATTGAATGCACTGGGTTTAACCCTGGTCTCTATTGGATTCCACAGCTTTATTTAGACAGAAAACGGAGGTTGTTAGTTCAGTGTCTGTATAAACAAACATAAGTAAAGGATGGACACCGACACTGTTTATAAACATGTACTGAACTTGCTTTGGAGTGTCCATCCTTTACTTATATTTTGTCAGATGACACCTGCTGCACCCACCTTCCATTTTTGGAGCAGCGGCTCTGAGTGCAATGGGCACACGGACTGTATAAACAAACAGACACTGAACTAACATCCTCTATTTGTTAGATAGAGTTAAGCTTTAAGAATGTGCTTTATTGTTCGGGAGGAAAAAAGGCACTTGACGTAATGTATTTTATTTGAATATTTTCGGCACTGAGAGCCCAAAACTACCCTTGGTTCTGAAAAAGTTTGCATCGCATTTTTCACATACATAATATAATGTCTGATGATTTCTCTTCGAAAGACTTCTTTACTGTAAATGATCTATGTGCTTATAATGTTTATTCTTCTTGGAAATGATAACATTTTAAAGTGTGAACATTTGGATTTCTGCCCCCTTGCATAGGTTAAGCTTGCTAAAGAGGAGCACACTAGCAGCATTAACCTAAACAAGCTAAATGTTCAATGGCGTGCAGTGCTGCGGGAGGTGAAGGCCAAGGAGTTACGTAAAGATATAGAGATACTCAGTCAGACCTTTGAGAGAGTCGTGGATTGCAAGAACAGCGTCGTCAAGGTGAGCAGCTCATCTCTGGGCAAAATCTGTAAGCAGGAGAATCGCACCTATTCTACCTTTCAACAAACTAAAATGTGAACATTGCTTACCTTGGAAAGTTCAGGGGGTCATGTAAATTAAACGATTAAAAAAAAAATGCTTAGAATCTTAAAGTGAACCTGTGATTTACCCAAGGAAGGCAGAAATAGGTTCACTTTAATGTCAGTTGCTTACATTTCTCTTGCTTTCCTTTTGCCCCCTTGGTGCTCTGCTTGCACACAAGAGCGAGGAGAAGTAGCCCAAGTAGCAACTTTGAGCTACATAGGGGCTGAGGCCCCTTTTCCTCCCCCATGTGACTGGGCTGTGTGTGTGTAGGCAGTTACCAGACAGCAGTATTGTCACATGGAAGAAAGGGGACACGCTTTCCAGTCCTGCAAATACCATTATGTCACTTTGACTGTACAAATGGAAGAGCAGGATAGATAAGGCAAGGTAGGACCAAACCGCTGAAGGGCCAGCTTCAAACCTGTTGCTGTAGACCAGCCTTTCTCAACCAGGGGCCCACGGCATTCTGGGGTGCCATCTGGCTTTGTCAGCGGTGCCTCAAATTTTCACACAGCATCATGGTGCAGGTGGGCTGGTAAAGGGAGTACTTCTTAAGTGAAGGGGAGGGGCTTTTGATGTGAAAGGGGGGACTCTGATGTGAAACGGAGAACACCATGTCCTTTTTATGGGGTTTTGTTTGGGCTCTCCCCTTAAAATCCATACCAGACCTCTATCTAGAATAAGGTTCTGGTATGGATTTTAGGGAGGGACCATGCATCATTTTTTGCATTTATGTTTTTTACATTTTAGACTGGGGTGCCTTGAGATTTTGCATACCTTTTAAAGGGTGCCGTGATTGAAAAAAAGGTTGAGAAACGCTGTTCTAGCCTGCATGGGAGAAGCACAGTTTTATTTTAAGGGTATTAGAACGTTTGCTTTACTTGGAAGCCATCCTCTTGCTTCTTTTGTAGGGATGTTTTTTTTATGTATCAGGTGTTCAAGTGTCTAGAAAAAGTAAAAGGCTAGTTAGCAGTATAGAGCTGGCTGATTTTTAAACCTTAACAAACTAGTAAGGCAAACTGTATAGATCGTACAGTGTATGCAGTATTTTATTTAACAGTAAATCTGATTCTTTGTTTGTAGTCTCTAATAAAGGATGTAGAGGAGGCAGATGAGCAATACACACATGCCTTGCGTAGTCACCTCCAGAACATCGACCAGCTATTGGAGCTTCAAAGGGAACGTCTTGATCTGCTACAGGAAGAATATCAGCAAGAATTGGATACTGTATTGCAGGAATTTGATACAGAACGGTTTGTGAATTGCTAGCAAACAGATGGTATTATATTTCCTAAAGCAGACCTTTACCCATATCTTTAAAATAATAACAAACACACCTTTAGACATGTTTAGTAATGACAACCTACAAACACATACTTCTAGATCATTGCCGGCTTTGTATTCTTTACATACCTTATTTCTCTTTTCTTCCCCAGTCTTCTGACAGTGGCAATGTTTACTAAGGACAGATTACTAGCTTTCCATTTACTTCCTGAAACTCTGGCACTTGTGAGTAGACATGTGACTAGGACATGTGACCATGCACATCATCTCAGGGGAGGAAAATTCCTTTCCTTGAGATCTCTTGAGATTACAGATGAGATTTCCCATCAATGCTCGGCTGATGACAAGGCAATCCCAGTGTGCATTGCTTTGGCAAACTGAAGTCATTTTGCCCTTTCAAAGCAGGAAATGAATGCTCTGCAAGTGTTAGAATTTCAAAATCTCAGCACATAATGTATACTACCATGTAGTGTAGTATATACACATGATTACATTATCACCGTGCCAGAGCATCACGCTCACCTCCTGGCAACCTGTGGCGTCAGTGAGCTGGGCGGGACACCGCCCAAACCGTACAGGTTGCTAAGAGCTCTTAGCAACCTGGGATGCTCTGGCTGGGAAGGGGGCCGGCAGGTCCCATATGACCCAATGAGATGTCACCTGAGGCAACCGCCTCAGGCTGCCTCATTATGGGACGGCTCTGCCTTTACAACATCGCAGCCTCTAATGTGCCATTTTAGTGGCACAATGTTAAATGTACAGTGCATAATAAAATAACTGCTCTGTACTCCATACATGGCCCTGCCTACAAACCAGTACTATATATTCCCATTGTGTACTTTTTCCATGCTGCCTGATGTGATACAGCCTCAATTTCCCAAGACTATATATTCCATTATGCATTGCTTCCAGCAAGCAATGACGATGGTACATTGTGGGCGTTTCCTGTATTCACTGTGGGGGTATCGAAGTTGTAGTTTGGGCAGCAGGCTTTGCGAGATCGGTGACGCAAGAAAGGGAATATTCACAGGGCGAATTGCTCTGCATTGAAGAAGTACATCCTATGGGCATCTTCAATAAGTACGTTTACAAACTTCTGGATAAATATGGTTATTAGGAGTGGGATAGAACGTATGGAAATGCAACTTAGAAATACATATTTATTTTTCGTTTTTAACCCTAGATTATGTTTAAAGGAGAACTATGGGGTCAGTGTTTTTCCCCATAGTTCTCCTTAGGGTAACGGGAGGACACAAACTAGCGTCCTCCCGTTACCCTAAGCTCCGTATACCGCAAGCTACAGCTCGCGGTATACTGAGACGCCGGAGCGGATCCCGACATGGACATCGGGATCCGCCCAGCTGTGTAAGTGACAGCTGGCTCTGCCTATCTAGAGGCAGAGCCAGCTGTACCCGCCCCCTCCCCGTCCGTTCCGCCAGTCAGCGCTGGCAGATCGGAGCGGGGAGAGGGGAATCCAGCCCCTCTCCCTGTCACGGCAGAGAGCCGTGACCAGGATCGAGAGGTGAGCGAACCCGGTATGTGTTCGCTCACCTCCCGATCTACTGAGCCGACCTGTGACAGTCTCATTGTCACAGGTCGGCTAGAACTATGAGGTGAGTGGAAATCACTCATCTCATAGTTCTCCTTTAACATTAGTAGTAATTGCATTTAAAAATTGATCAGTAATGCCAGAGATATGGGAAGCTGGGCTGTAAACATGAGCCTGTAGAGATGCTGCCCTGTTCAATGGTTACAGTACAAAGTGCTGCCTTCCTCTGTGAGCCCACTGCAGCAAGAGAGGAAAATTGCACATTATAAAATCATGTTGGAAGAGGCTACAGTTCCACATGATCCAGTTTGCGCGATCTGGCGGCAAAATATCATACTTAGGTAAATAGATTGGACTTGCTGACTTTAGCATAGCCCCGGAGCTGTATAGCATTTAGACTGAGTTATACTGGGCACTGCTGGAAAGCTGCATTATAGTAATCAACGTTTTAGAGCAAAGCAATATAAATCCACTACACTGCAATAAAGGTAAATAGACTTGTTATTGATGGCCAACGTTGTGGTCTTAACATGGTAATGTTTTCTTAAAACATTTTATGGTTATGACAGATTGATTTTTCCGTGTAAAAGTTATAGGCTGAGAAATGCGGTTCTGTGGTCAAGAGGTAAACACACTGGAATGCATGCTGTGACATCTACTGGAGAAAAATATCAACTGCATACATCTGGAATCAAAAGTGGAAATCAAGGCACATGCACAGAGGCTTTCATAGTAGATAACGGCATTCATTTGTTAAAGGAGAACTATGAGGTGAGTGCTTTTCACTCACCTCATAGTTCTAGCCGTCCTGTGACAATGAGACTGTCACAGGTCGGCTCAGTAGATCGGAGGTGAGCGAACACATCCCGGCGTTCACTCACCTCTCGATCCTGTCACGGCTCTCTGCCGTGACAGGGAAGGGGCTGGATTCCCCCCTCCCCGCTCCGATCCGCCATCGCTGACTGACCGACTCGCGGTATACTGAGCCTAGGGTGACGGGAGGACGCTAGTTTGTGTCCTCCCGTTACCCTAAGGAGAACTATGGGGAAAAGCCCTGACCCCATAGTTCTCCTTTAACCACTTCAAGACCAGGTGTTTAGACCCCCTTCCTGACCAGGCCATTTTTCAGTGTTCAGCACTGCAGTACTTTGACTGACGTTTACCCAGGTAGCAAGGATAACTTGCTACAAACTTGTGGTGGGGTGAAATTGTAATTTTGTTAACTTGCTGAGAGGGGACCGATCGGCACCACATACACGCGATCCACCGGCTCTACAGCCGGCGGATCGCTTGTATCGCTGCCTGTTTTTAAATAACGGCCATTTCCCGCTCACGCGCGACGAGCGGCGCGCACGAGGGGGGCTGTCTGAGCGGACGTCTAACGACGCCCGCTCAGATCTAGAGAGCTCCCGGCCGGCCGTTTTTTTACTACGGCCGGCCCGGAGGCAGTTAAAGATAATGAAGGGAATTAATAAAAACTGGAGCAGACACAATCTGCAGCAGTTGCACATGGCAACCAATTGGCTTCTCTTTTCAGTTTGTTCAGTAAAGCTTTGAAAATGAAACAGAGAAGCTAATTGGTTGCCATGCACAACAACTCCAGATTCTGTCTGCTTCAGTTTTTATGAATTCTCCATATGTTCCTGAAGTGTTGATGGCAAATTGTGGCAGTTACTTACCCCATATACCCCTTATGGACCAGAGCATTTTTTATATTTAGCTATGGGCCTATTGATTCGGTGATAAGTCTGAATGGCAGATACAGTTTTTTTTTGTGGCAGCCATGTAATTGCTACACTCCCTCATCTTCCCCAAGTTCCAAGGGGAATACGAGTGGGGAGAGCGTAATAGAGGGGGGTAAGTATTGCTGCAATTTGCGCTGAACCCCTGCCAAGGCCCTACCTTTTTATTTTGCCTTGAGTTGGGCTTAAAGTGGAAGTAAAGTATTTATAGAAAAAAAAATGCTGAGAAGCATTTATTTTTCTATAGCAGAAGAGACTGTGCAAGTGTCTTGTGCCAAAAATGCTTCCACCTGCCTGTTGCAATTTGTTTTCTGTGCACTGAGCCGCGCATGTGCAGCTCAGTACACAGACCCAGCATGTGCTGGAGTTACGTCATCGGGGCCCAACCAATCAAGAGGCCAAAGACGCTGCACCCAGGAGAAGACCAGGTGAAGATGGTATCATGAGCGACGGAGGGAAGAGCAGACAGCTCTGTGCTGAAGGGGTTTGTTTTCCAGGTATGTTGGCTACAATGTGTTAATATCATGTACAAATGAAGACATTATGGCAAACTCCAATGGAGCACTTTCTAGTCAAATACCCTAGAGGAAACCTGTACTGAGAGAAAATGGAGGCTGCCATTGCTGACCTCCACTTCTATAAATGCTAGTTGTATTGCTGACATGTTTATCCAACACCATCAACACAGACAGAAAAAAGGACAGTTCTTTAGTAGACTAAGTGGGAGGCTAGAACCTCTGTCAACGTTTTATTGCTGTCTGTTGATTATTTTCCCTCATTACCTTTCTGGTAAAACCTTTGTAAAAAAAAAAAGGTAAAGGCAACTGGACTCGCTGTATTTTTTTCCTGAAGATGTTTCACTGGTCATCCAACCAGCTTTCTCAATTCAGAGTTGAGAAAGCTGGTTGGATGACCAGTGAAACATTTTTAAGACAAAATACAGCAATCCAGTTGCCTTGACTTATTTCTTACAGATATACCATGACCTGGATGAATGAGAACCTCCACAGACAAAACCTTTGTCACTAGGAGAGTAAGTGAGGAGAATTAGATGCCTGGATAGCAGTAAACACCCAACAGGGGTTTCAATCCTTCCTCAATTTATTGCAAAACTAAGAAAAAAGTTTTGGTTGAACACTTTAGGGTCTCATTCCCCTGTGTTTGTAAATAGTCCATTTGGTTTTACAATGGGTTTACTCTGAATACAAATAAAATGTTTCTTTTAACAAAGACAACTTTACCAAACATATTATTTATAATAAAATAAAATAAAAACTTTAAAAAACACTTAGCAGTTTTAACTCATATTTATTAAGACACAGCCCGTCAGGGAACTGGAACACTTGGCAGTTAATAATTAGATGTAAGGAAGGACCATGCTTAAAAATCTTTGCTAGGCATGAATAATATTCAAAGCAGAACTGCTGTACACCTTTTATTCTTTACAGCCAGGGAAGGTGCCATCTTGGCCTCTATTTGGAATGCAGTAGCCATGGTGCGGCACATGTGATCAACTATAACACCGGCCATTTAAGGTTTCAGAAGTTCAGTTGAGAGATGAAATAAGCATACTGGTAACCTAGACAGTTGGCATGCCTTAAAAGTAACTGTGTTGAAGACAGTTAATTGTGTGGGTCACGTTCTGCTTGGGAATCTGGTCAAAAAGGGGAATTTCCATAAGTTCTATCCTACTACTAATAGCCTTATCGATCTAGAAGTGTGTAAACTTCTTGAAGATGCCAATATGATGTATTTCCCCAATGCAGTGACACAGTTTTACTCAGTGTCTGAACAATGTAACATTATCATTGCTTGCTGGAAGCAATGCACGATGGGATATGTAGTCCTGAGAAATTGAGACTGCATCACATCAAGCAGCAGGGAAAGAGATGCAAGGCACACTGGGAATCCAGGAAGTTGTTGAAAGTGATGGGCAGACAGGAGGCAGCACTCACTACATAAAGGGGATTTTAGCATGTAAGCTTTGATTGCATTCTAAAAAAAAACTATAGTGAGTATCGCCATTACAATGCTGATGTTATACCAGGATGGTATATGCCGGGTCTTTTGCACTCCTGTAATAAGGATGAGAGAAAGGCAGACCAACAGATATGACAGATAACATGACCTTTCCTAGCATGTAAATGCATTTTACTTATTTCTTTATCAGAAAGATGATCATGGAGCAAGAAGACAAAGAGATGCTGTATTTGCAGAATGTGATGCTAGCCATGGAACAGAACACACTGGAGAGTGAGAGTGAAGCTAAGCTGGAATTTCAGAGTATGAGAGATGAGATAAAAAACAAGGTAATTACAGGGACTTCCTGCACTAGTTTTTCTAAAGTACACCAGTCATCTAGTGCTTTAAATCTGTAAAAAACATAATGAAGAAGGAGCTCCATTAGGTTGGACACTATATTTGGCTTTGGCAACATTAACAGGGTTATTCACAAAAGGGTGAAGAGTTTGGAGAAGGAAGGAGAAGTGAGCAATCTAGGACAACATAGCGGAACTGGAGGGTGAGCTGAATTGGAGAATTTTTCCAAATCAGCGATGTTGTCCTAGATTGTTCCCTTCTCCTGCCTTCTACAAACTCTTCACCCTTTTGTGAATCACCCTGTATATGTTTTAATGTGTTTTGCAGTGGTCATATTTAAATTGACACTAAACTCGGGAGTTAAATCTTAAATATGCAATCAAACACCTGAACTATTAACAAAAATGTATCTTATTTGTGTATCACTCGGCTGTAGATCCTCAAATCATCTCTGAATTGGTGCGGACACTGTCCTTCCTAACGGAACTAAATGTAAGATTGTAGTCCATCATGGGAGTGAGCTTGAAGTGGTGGCTACTTTACAACACACAGGGACCATGGGCAACAAAAGTAGTCGCCCTCCAGAAGGAAGGACAGTGTCAGCACCAATTCAGAGATGATTTGAGTATTTACAGCTGAGTGACACAAATAAGGGCAAGTTTTGTTAATCATTAAAGTACCTTAACTATTAGGATTTAACTGCTGAGTTTAGTGTCACTTTAGGACCTGCTTTAGTCCTGTGTGCCACCACACTATTTTGCTGTTACTATGCCACTGTCACATATTTGATATAAGGAAGAGTTATAATTAGGGATGCACCGATATATCGGCGCCGAAACATATCGGCCGAAAATGGCACTTTTGGCATAATGCTGAAAGAGCCATGTTTCGGCCGATACAGCCGGCCGAGCGCTGCAGGACGAGAGCGCTGTGAGCGGCCGGCGTCTCTCCTCCCACACCGCTCAGCCTCCTATCACAGTCCGGCAGAGCAGTGGGCGGGCGGAGACAGCGCTGTCACAGGAGGCTGGGCTTTCCTCTCTACACCGCTCGATCAGCCTCCTGTGACAGCGTGTCAGAGAGAAAAGCAAGGTACACACACTCAGTGATCGCTGAGTGTGTGTACATAATTGAGAATATGGTATGTTAACTATATCCTCAATTATGAATGAATGGGAGTGATCTACATCACCCCCATTCATTCATAATTGTAGTTATAGTAAACAAACAATATTCTCATGTTATCAATGAACAGGAACACTCAGAGGATTACTGTTCATTGATAACAGGGGACACAGAAATGTTCTCAATCTCTTTTTCTATTTTAAAAGGGAAATATCAGGGGTCTAAATGATGAACGGGCAATTAGGCGGGTCAAATATTCTGTCTTTATCACTATTGTTCCACCATAAGTGGTGCCTCCAGTACCTGTTAAAACGTGTTTCTATGTTCCTCCTGCCCTCTCCAGTCACACAAACTTGCTAGGTCAGCAGGGCCATAGTTGGATGTAGGCACAATTCAAACTCCTTAAGGTCAGCAAATTTAACAGCACTTACACTTTCAAGCTTGACTCTGTCATCTCACACCTATGGGACGCTAAAGAGCTGATTTGTTAGGAAATAGAATCTGTTGGCTTTTTGTTTATTGTTTGAAATGTATTAGACAAATGTACTGTAGTAGAGCTTATAGAACATGATGTGTAAATCCCTACGGTAAGTTGGTACCCTTGATGTTGGCATTGGGGTAGTGAAAAGAAGGAGGGTAGATACATTCTTGGGTCATCAGATGGGCCCCTTCCTTCTTTGATGTTTTGTTGATGAGCCCACAAGTCCAGCAGGTGACTGCTGTTTACATAGTTACATAGTATTTGAGGTTGAATAAAGACATTAGTCCATAGGGGTTTAGATACTTCTAATTTGGGATCAAGAGAAAGTGTTTCAAGAGTCTAGTGTTTGCACGTCGGTTCCAATATTTATGCAGTTCAACAGTCATCACAATTTGTTGCTTGCTTACTGGAAAAAAATGTGTTTCTTTGTCTTAATTAGGAAACTCACAGACAGCACATTTGGTGAGCTGTTCCAGCCTATGGAAATGTAACTGCTTTTTCCTGTACAATATGTAATAATAGATTCTGTTGGTTAGGCCCATCAGCTCTGTCCTGAAAAATCTACACAACACATGTGGCACCTGATAGGAAAACACGTGTTGCCAAGGCAGTTTCTGAAGGACTTAGTCAGTTCACATGCATTATAAGGCCCTCATCTGACACAGGTTGTACAAGGCTATCACACACTTGCTGCTGGATATTCTATCCATTCTATTTTATGGGTAATTTGGTAAGGGGAGCAGACAGTAACAATCTTGTTCAGGTTTATAATGGTTGTGGAGGTAGTAGAGCCATGACATTTCATTAAAGGAGAACTATGGGGGAAGTGTTTTTCCCCATAATTCTCCTAAGGCTAACGGGAGGACACAAACTAGCGTCCTCCCATCACCCAAAGCTCAGTATACTGCGAGCTACAGCTCATGGAATACTGAGACGCCAGAGCAAATCCCGACATTACTGTCTTAATCCACCCAGCTGCGTGAGTGACAGCTGGCTCTGCCTATCTAGAGGCAGAGCCATCTGTACCGACCCCCTCCCCGTCCGTTCCGCCAGTCAGCGCTGGAGGATCGGACGGGGGGATCCCTGCAGGGAGCCGTGAGTGACCTGGGACAGTTTCATTGTCACAGGATGGCTAGAACTATGAGGCTGAGTGATTTTCACTCACCTCATAGTTCTCCTTTAATGTAAAACCAAAAACCATGTAAGAAGCCAGTATGGATTTAACTCATCAGTGTCCAGCAGAACATTAGTTATTAATTCAGGGCACACAACAGCCACAGTTTTATCTGTTCTAATAACTAGAAAAAGGGAAATCGCATGCTGTTTGCTCACATTGGCTCACTGTCTGGCAGAGTTTGGAGGAGAAACATTCCCTACGTGTGATTCTGGAGACCACAATAGAAGACCTCTGGAAACAAGTTCAACAAGCTCAGAAAAACTACTTGAACGCGACAGAAGACCGCAAGATCGCCTTTGAAATCTTAAAAGCAAAAGATGAGAAAAGTGCAAAAGAAATTGCATACCAGATGAAAAAGCTTCAGAAGATCCAGGTAATCACCATGACCCATTAGGTCCTTTATTGAGTATGAAAGTCAATGTTCACCTTGTTCACTTTTTTCTGTCTCTGGCACAACGGTTTCCATTCTTCCATCCTCTGTTACCTTTCATTGCCTTTCTTTCTCCTTCTTCAATCTTTTTCACTATGTGACCCATCTGGCCCCTCCAACTATTTTTTGCCTTTTCTAGTTGCAATGGATAATCTCTGTGCAAAGGGCTGCAGTGCCTATAGATAAAAAAGCTATCAAAGTCACCCTAATCCAACTCTGTCCGTGGAATAAATATGTAACCAAAAGTGCCTCCAACAAAGAAGATATTTAAAGGCAAAGTCCACCTTTTAAAAATCAAATAATAGATGCACACATATTCACAAAAGAAGAATGTGCAGTTATCATTTACCTATGAACAAAAATGTACCACTCGGCTGTAGAACCTCAAATCATCTCCGAATTGGTGCTGACACTGTCCTTCTGGAGGGTGGCTACTTTTGTTCCCCATGGTCCCTGTGTGTGTTGTAATGTAGCCACTTCTCCAAGCTCGCTCCTGTGGCGGACTACAATCTCAATACAAATTAGTAAACCAAACAGGAGATTGTAGTCTATCACAGAAGCGAGCTTGGAGCGGTGACTACTTTACAACACACACATGGACCATGGGGAACAAAAGTAGCCACCCTCCAGAAGGAAGGAGAGTGTCAGCACCAATTCAGAGATGATTTGAGGATCTACAGCCGAGTGATACACAAATAAGATACATTTTTGTTCATAAGATACTTGAATGTAATTGTAAGATTTAACTCCTGAGGTTAGTGTCACTTTCACATAGCACTTCCAAATTAATATTTACTAGTTTGTCCTAATTCTCCATTAAAGCTTCTGCTTTGTACACCAGTTATGAATGAACATTTGTAATAATCTAAATATCCATTCTTAAATGACTACAATAGTGCAACTTTAATAGTCAAAACCAGCAATGTGACCCACTATTTATTTGTATTGTTTCCTTCCACGGGTGACACTTATGTTCTGTTGTCTTTCTTATCTCCTACCTGACCCCAGACATCTCATGGCTGCGGCAGCAGAGGGGAGATGCAGAAACTCAGATTAACACAGCCTTCAGGTTTCTGTCCTATAGTCCTGACATCACTTGGTTGACACCAAGTTGACCGTTTCATAAACCTTCCCTGTGCGGCAATAGCCTGGAGAGAGTGTAAAAGCTTAATAAAAGCCAGCCAAAAAAATATAATTTTCTGTGCTTGCTACACACCAATCTAAAGCAATTGTCTGATAGAGAAGTGTGGCTTTTCTGCCATGACTATTCTGTTAGAAATGGAAACATTTTATGATGTGTGTTGTATTATTCAGGAATCAATAAACACCCTTAGAAACAAGATTTCGGCTCACGCTCGTGAGAATGAAGAACAGAACCGGCGGCTGCGGGAGGATAAAAAAGTTGTGCATAAACAGTTCCAGAAAGTGAAACAGCACATGAATCAGGCCAGGGCTGCTGAACACAGTCGTCTCACCACCCTCACTGTACAGAGCAACGCTGCCCTGAAAGAACTGCAGAGAGTAATAGACAAGGTACCTACCTGTGTATTCTATTCTATAACGTGGTATAAGAAAAGTAGTACTGAATCATACATACTTACATAGCATTGCATAGATTTTGTGATCAGCTGAGCTTCCCATTGAAACTGTATAAGACATAGTTGCATCATGCAAAAAGAAATCAGTTTTATTGTTAGTCTTTCATCAAAATACACAGAGGGGAATTTGTGAAGACTGGACCAGACAAAATCTGGAGCAGCTGTGCATGGCAACATTTCAGCTTCTAGCTTTCATTTTCAAAGCTTAAAGGAGAACTATGAGGTGAGCGATTTCCACTCATCCTCATAGTTAGAGCCGTCCTGTGACAAAGAAGTTGTCACAGTTCGGCTCTATTGATCGGGGAGTGAGCAGAGACATGCAGCCAATCCGCTCACTTCTCGATCGTCTCCCTGCAGTGAGCGGTGACTGTCAGTCCCAGCTCCCCGCAGGGATTCCTTCCCTCCCCTCGCGGATCGTCCAGCGCTGAGTGGAGGAACGAACATGGGAGGGGGCGGGCACAGCTGGGTCCGCCTCTAGATAGGTAGAGCCAGCTGTCACTCACGCAGCTGGGTGGATCCAGACAGTATTGTCAGGATCCATCCCGGCTGCGGCGCTCTCAGTTAATAGCCCGCTATATACTGAGCTTTGGGTCACAGGAGGAGGTTAGTATACCCCAAACAGTTATATATTTTTGAAAGCAGAGCCCCTGTAGAATAAAAAAATGCTAGTTGCAATATTTATGTTGCACAAAGTTTTATCAAAGCAGTATTTTTTAGGATAAAATACATTCAGAATAAATGAAATGTAGTGCACAGAAACAGAATATAATACCCAATTTGTTGGTACAATATAAAACATAAAAATTGTGCGTGCCTGTGAAATCGCAAAAAACTACAATACCCAAAATTTCCCATAGGCGACTATTTAAAGCTTTTACTGTTCATTAGTTTAGAGTTAACAGTGATTGATGGCCCTATGCTGGCGTTTGCGTTGATATGTAACATGTGTGGCGTAATCGTTGTTTTCGCACATAGGCGCACCCAAAGTTTGTGTTTGTATGTGTGTGTGTACATGGGGGCAGGGGACTTTACATTTCTTTTGCATTTTTAATTTTTTTTATATGTGACTTTGAATTTTTCTTTTACACTTAACATTATTGCTATCGCATATATGAGTGAAACAAATGGCAAACGCACTCATCAATTCATAACTAGCTTTAAAGCAAGGTGCACATGGAAGGGCTTTACACAGTGCAAAAGCAAAAATTTCCCAGCACACTCACCAGCCAGCCTGCAAATAAATACGCTTAAAAACAGAGATTTTAGTTGCACAACTTTTGCAAAATATGTGGAAGCCACACGCCCTCGTCAATGCCCCTCTGTGGAGTGTGGTCCTAACTCTAATCTATGAGAGCCTCAATCTTGGAGCATATATAGCAAAGGACGAATTGGGTACAGATTTGCCAGGGGGTAGCCCAACCTCATAGTTCTAGCCGACCTGTGACAATGAGACTGTCACAGGTCGGCTCAGTAGATCGGGAGGTGAGCGAACACATACCGGGTTCGCTCACCTCTCGATCCTGTCACGGCTCTCTGCCGTGACAGGGGAGGGGCTGGATTCCCCTCTCCCCGCTCTCCCCGCTCCGATCTGCCAGCGCTGACTGGCGTAACGGACGGGGGAGGGGGCGGGTACAGCTGGCTCTGCCTCTAGATAGGCAGAGCCAGCTGTCACTCACGCAGCTGGGCGGATCTCGACATCGATGTCGAGATCCGCCCTGTCGTCTCAGTATACCGTGAGCTGTAGCTCGCGGTATACTGAACTTAGGGTAATGGGAAGACGCTAGTTTGTGTCCTCCCGTTACCCTAAGGCCCCGTTCACATTGAGCGATTTATCGCACGGTAATTCCCGCGATATCGCGGCTATTTACCGCGCGATATTGCTCTTCAATGCTTTGCAATGGGGCAAAGGGTCCTGCTGTCGCGGGTCGTGTGTCGCTACAGCAGGACCCTTTTTGGAGCGGACTTTGCCGCGATTCTCACTTGCTCAATGCAAGCATTTGCGCGATATCGTGCGACAAATCGCGCAAAATGCAAATCGCGCGACAAACGTGCGATTTGCGAATCGAGCAGTGTGAATGGGGCCTTAGGAGAACTATGGGGAAAAGCCCTGACCCCATAGTTCTCCTTTAAAGGCAACAGGACACACCAGAAGTCCAGCACATCAGAATGGCAGCTGAAGCCCCCAGTGTGTCTCCCAGTGTGGCTGCTGCAGCAACCGTGCTCTTGGTATAAGGCCCCATTCACACTCAGCAATTTATCGAGCGATTTTTGCAGCGATATCGCTCATATGTCCACGCGATATCGCTCTATGTAGCTTCTCCAATCCATTTCAATGGAGCTGTTCACATCTCGTCGCTCAATATCGCTTGTAGCTCCCACATGACCCTTTTTTCGAGCGATTTCGAGCAATTTTGCTCCTGATTGCATACAGTCCAATAGGAAAAAGTCGCTCAATATCGCTCGTCGCTCAGTGTGAATGGGGCCTAAATCCCAAGCACTTACAGTCATCTAGTCATCATGTTTCCAAACAGCTGGCTCCAACTTTCCTAGCTCCGCTTCCCTGGGTTTCCTGTCCGGTACAAGATTACAAGGGAGAACACAGTCTCCACCAGCTGTCCGTATTCGCATGGAGAAGAGAGAAGGGAGGAAGAAGGAGCAGGGAGGTCGGGAGTGGAGTTTCTTGCTGTGCCTGTGTGTTTGTGGAGACATATACAGCTTACTAACACACAAGGTTGGCTCCATAGGACCCTGCAAGGGAAAGGAGCCACCCTAAATGGATGTCAGGGCCACTGTTCAGAGATCCAGCTGATTCTGCAGGAAAGTTTTAAACATTAAGAAGCTGCATCCATTGTAAGTTATTTAATTAGCATTTGAAATAGTTTAAAAACCTTTTGACTTTAATATCACAATAAGTAACTGTGAGTGTAGCTTCCGGTCTGTGTGGTTAGTATATGTTAGTATAGTATATATGTGCTCCTGCCAGGGCCAGTTTTCTTCATATGATGCTGTACAGTAGGCAGGACTCTGTCCAGACGTGAACATACATATCCTGATAGCCAGCTGATTACTGTAAGATAGGAGAATCAAAAGGTAGCCACCATTATAATGCATTACATGTATCCTCCTGTCTGCCTCTCCTGGCTGGTTTCATTTCTGTAATAAAACCTACAAATTCTTCATCTGAATTACTGGCATCCGCTACAGCAGACCCTGTAGCTCGGTTTACTTGCGCAGTGTTACAGCTGCCTATAGTGAGCAGTTCTAATGCTGTATAGAAGATTGGGGAGCAGGGGGGCTTTCTGCTTGTTCTTCTGATTGCAAGTGGTTTGATATGATTGCTCTTAGCAAATCAGAGCTGACCTATGGCTCTCTCTTATGAAAGCCTGGGCCTAGCTGTGGTGTCAAAACTCCCCATCAGTTCAACATATTCTTTTACTTCTGCCAAGCAAGGACTGCGCTTGATTAAAGGATATTTAAACCCTCACATTTATTTTGCATATATCTACTGCTAGCAAGCAGTAAATATATACAAAAACATTTTTTTTTTTAAAGTTAACAAATAGGTTTAAACTTACCTGTGTCTTTGCCACGCGCTCCCATCTGAACATCTGAAGATTCTCAGGCAGCCGCAAAGGATCTTGGGGCAGCGCATGCGCAGTTCAGATCTTCGGCCCGGGAGACGAGGAGGGACGCAAGGTAAGTGAATGGAGGCAGCTTGCAACCTCACAGACTCCGTGGGACAGGAAGCGCCAGGAAGAGAGAGGAGTCAGCTCTGGATCGGAGACCGATACTGGCGCTGGAGGAACTCCTGAAAACTACAGGAAAAAAGAGGATAATTGGATAAGGAGGCGTCATTTAAGGCAAGTCCTTACATTAGCATTGGGGGGTGGAAAAAAAGTTTTGCCTTTAATGTCACTTCAAGATCACCATTAGGTCAGTTTACCTAATGTCTCTTTTATTATATAAGTTACAGTACTTTGCAGCATTAGAGCTGAACGTGTGGCTGTTATAATTTCAGTATACAGGCAGTTCCCGACTTACGGACGTCCGACTTACGGACAACCCGTACTTACGAATCGAGGTTCGCGACACAACTACATACAGCTATCACTCAGTGTCACAGACTTTACTGCAGTTCATTGTAAAAAAACTTTCTACAATAAACTGCAGTAAAGTCGGTGACACTGAGTGATAGGTGTATGTACCGGCGCCGACGGCTGCCGGTACATTTAGGAGAACTGTGGCTGCAGCGGCCTGTGTCCCTTCAAATCCCCGCTGCTCTCCCCGCCTGTGTTGGCGGAGGCAGCGGGGACACAGACTGCTGCATTCCTCCGCTGCCCCCCGTACCTCCGCTGCTGTCCAGGCCGGTTCCTCCTCTTCTCCCGGTCCATCCGCACCTCCTCTTCTCCCGGTCCGTCTGCTCCTCTTCCCCCGGTCTGTCTGCTCCTCTTTCCCCAGTCCGTCCGCTCCTCCTCTTCCCCCGGTCCGGCCGCTGCTCCTCCGGTCCGGCCGCTGCTCCTCTGCTCCCCCGGTCCGGCCACTGCTCCTCTGCCCCGCCCCCCAGCCTCCTCTTCATCTGCAGGCTGGGAGCCATACCCAGCCTGCTATTGGAAATAAAAGTTTAAAAAAAATTATATTATAATCTTCTGAACAAGGGGAACAGACAGCAAAACAAACGTGACCCTTCCCTATGCTATCCAAAACGGGAAAAAAATGTTTTTTGGCTGGAGTTACACTTAAAAAATGTACCTGTTCCGACTTACATACAAATTCAACTTAAGTACAAACCTACAATCCCTATCTTGTATGTAAAAGTTCATGAACCCATCGCTTGTTCCACGAAAGAAAGGATGGGTGCTGCGGTAGTCAACAGGTGGCAACAGTTAAATGCATATGTAGAAACAGGGACACCGGCACTCCAATTGCAATGTAAATAATCTGTTTATTGACTTGGGTGCAGCATATCATACTAAAGCAACGTTTCGCAACATGTTTTTGCCTGAGGAAGGGGATCCTGCGTGACCCCGAAACTTAGCTTTAGTGTGATATGCTGCACCCACGTATATAAAGAGACGTATTTAAATTGCAATTTGAGTGCCGGTGTCCCTGTTTCTACCTATCTTGTATGTAACCCGGGGACTGCCTGTATCTCAAGTAAAAGGTCCAATTTCATCAACTAGATAGATAATGTCTGCAGAGATCTTACATTTCTACATCTGCAGCACTAAGGCCCAATGAGCTTTGAGCTTGTGTCTATGGCATCAGTTTGACATCACTTTAAGATGCTTTCGAGATCATTCAGAATTTATTGACCGATGTATTTGACCTTCTTCTGACTTACAGTTGACCTGCTTTAACCCTTTCGCTGCCAAGGACGTATGGCATACGGACCTACAAAAGTGCTTCCAGCTGGCCAGGTCAGTATGCCATACGGACCTGGCATTTACAGTTCTACTATAAGCTGATGGTCGCTTTAGCGACCATCAGCTTATAGTATAACTGTTCAGCAGACTGTCCCCTTTAAATTAATAGCTGTCATCAGCGATTTTGCATTCCCATAGACTCGTATAGAATGCAAAAGCTGCTTGCAGCAAACAAAAACCCATCAACACAGGCCCTAAAAAAGGTCAGGCTATATGTTCAGTGGACATCATTTGGAAATGCCGTAGTAGCCGGGGCAGCCTTTCCTTGAAGGCAATTTTCATTGCAACTACTTGATAGCCTAATGGCTTTCCCTTTTCCATCTGCGTTGCACATTGTCAATATTAGAAACTCAATGTCATGTTGTCTTGCATTAAGATGTTTAATATGCAAATTACTGAAAGTAATGGGCATGTCATGTATTCTGTACACAGGGTGAGCAGATCATTCGGGTGGCAGAGATGTGTAGAAAGCTGGAAACTGAGGAAGAGAAAGTTCTTCCATTTTACCCCTCAACCCTCAGTGATGCGGACAAAGAGGAGGCAGAAAAAGCCAGCATGGAGAAGCCTTCTGAGCAGCTGGCACTGGTAAGCATTGTGATGAAAACATTCAGTTTAAAGCCCAACTCTAGACACAATTAAACAGAAATAGCTATGCAGAGAAGGTCTCCCCTTGAGCAGAATCAATCTTCTTACTGTTCTCTATTCTAATGTCCTACAATCTTTCTTCCAACTTTCCCTTGTGTCACTTAATAGGCCCCCACTTCCCCTCAAAACGATCATTCCCAACTATCTGCTTCCTATGAGCAGGGTGATCAGTCACTGAACTGTATAATAATAATGTATTATAACAAGAAGGGACCTAAGGCATCCTGAAAGCTTGCATCTTTAATAACTTCATGGAGAACTATGAAAAGGTGAACTATATTAAAGATGAATGATTTCCACTCATCCTCATAGTTAGAGCCAACCTCAATAGATCGGGAAGTGAGCGAACACATACCATCGCTCACTCACTTTCCGATCATCTCCCTGCAGAGAGCAGTGACTGCCAGTACCCACTCGCTGCAGGGATTCCCCCCTCCGATCCTCCAGCGCTGAGTAGGGGAACAGACGGGGAGGGGGCGGGTACAGCTGGCTCTGCTTCTAGATAGGCAGAGCCAGCTGTCACTCATGCAGCTGGGTGGATCCAGACAGTAATGTCGGAATGTGTCCCGGCTGCGGCGCTCTCAGTATATTGCGGGCAATAGCTCACTATATACTGAGCTACTGGGTCACGGGAGGAGGTTAGTATATGTCCTCCCATGACCCTAAAGAGAACTGTGGGGAAAAACACTGTAGTTCTCTTTTAACCAATTGCTGACCAGGTGTTTACACCCCCTTCCTGTCCAGGCCATTTTTCAGTGTTCAACGCTGCGGTACTTTGACTGAAATTTATTCCGTCATGCAACGCTGTACTGAAATAAATTTCATACCATTTTTTGGGGACACATAGAGCTTTCTTTTGATGGTATTTAATCACCACTGGAGGTTTTATTTTTTGCTATATTTAGGAAAAATTACCGAACATTTTGAAAAAAATAAAATAAATTTTAACATTATGTTATAAAACATTTATTATTACCCAATTTTTTGGTAAAATATAAAAGTCGGGGTCACGTCGTGTAAATAGACACCAAACATGTCAAGCCTTAAAATTGCGTGCGCCCGTGAAATTGCAAAAAACTACCATACCCAAAATTGGCCATAGGTGACACTTGAAAAGCCTTTTAGCGCTCATCAGTTTAGTGTTATCAGTAATTAATGGCCCTAAAATTATTGCTCACACTGCTTCGTTCGCGGTGGTATGTAACATGTGCGGAGTAATGGGCGCAATCGTTGTTTCCGCACGTATGCGAACCTGATGCATGTTTGCATGTGTGTATGTATGGGTGGGGACTTTTTTTGAAGTGACGAGGGAGCATGGAGCTGCTTCCCGGCCAATCCAGAAGCCGGGCAGTGTGTAATGACACGCTGCCCGGCTTCCTGATAACGGAAGTATCGGGCTAGGCATCGGAGCATTTGGGCGATTACTAGTACTCGCCATCGGCACCGATACCAATACTAGATACCGATAGTGATGCACCAATACCAATACTAGTATCGGTATTGGTGCATCCCTAATATTTATACTGTATATGTATACACACAGACACACTTACATAGTTTGAACTTGATGGACCTTGGTCTTTATTCAACCTCACCTACTATGTTACTGATTCCAAGGGCAAAATGTCTAAACAAGAGGTCACTGGTCTGTTCACCTTTCACAGCCATAATTATTACAGCTCTCATGTCTGCTACTAGAATACTTGTTTGTTATACATTACAGTGATTGATATAGGGCTGTTTGCAGTAGCTATATCAGACATGGAGGCAGGAACTCTGCCAAAGTATTTAGAGAATCCAATGATTGCTTCTGCCCACCAACATCTAATCAAAATCTTTTTGCTGAATATATTGTTTGCTTATATTATCTGTATTCCTCCCTTGCAGCTAATGCAAGACTATATTACATTGGACCAGTTTTGGAAGAGGTACAATAAGGTTCTGCTGGAACGCTGGGCACTGGAACGTGAGAAAACTGTCCTGTCCCAGGATAACCAGAAGCTGCGCGTTTTGCTCAAGCAATACCTGGATGGCATCTCTGTCAGCGATGAGGTTCTCAGCCAGCAGAACCCGCTGCTGATTCTCAACAACCGCAGCAGCTTGCAGCAGAAAGTTCCCCCACAAGTCCCTGTCACTGACAAGAGGGTCCAGCGCCCAGTGCATAATGTTATTGAAGCTGCTCATGTAGTCAGCCGCACACTATAACTTGCTAGATGCCATAGCATCTGGTGTAACTCCAAATGTTCTGCATTCTTAGCACAGTGTCCTTTTTTCTTGTAATAAAACTGATGTAATGTATTTTATCTTGCACAATATTCTGTGGAAGGAGGCAAAGATCACATACACTCTTATCAAAAGCGAGTAGATATATCTACGTGTTACCCTTATGTATGTAAAAACACAAAGCTACAAGCCAAACATGTACAGCTTGGTTATTGGTGGAGAACCAAGGGTGGCTGCTGAGGTTTAGGCCCGGTTCACACCTGGGCGTTTTGTAGCGCGTTCGAACGCTCTGCAAAACGCTCAACCACCAAAATCCCATTATTTCCTATGGGTATGGTTCACATCTGGGTGTATTACAGGCCGCATGAACACGCTACAAAACGTCCTAAACCCAAAGAAGTACAGGAGCTTCTTTGGGGCGTTTTTGTCACGCGTTTCCATTGGGATACAGCCAAGTAGCCCTTTGGAAACGCGCGTTTGTCGCGCGTTTTTTGACCGCAAATCGTGTGTCAAACGCGCAAAACGAAATGCGCGACAAACTCGCATATTCAATACGCCTAGGTGTGAACCCAGCCTTACAGTGCACTATACGCAACCTGACTGTTATCAGTAAGTACTGGATGGCAGGCAAAATGTTCTCTGCACTGCTTGTGTCTGTGAAGTTGATCCTCATAAACATCTATAGGGACCGTCTCAGTGTTGTCTTCTGCCTTAGAAGATGGTCCAATACATGCCAATGAGGATTGACTGTGCAGACATGGCCAGCACAGAGGTTTTGTGGGTGGATGTAAACATTGAGGCAATTAAGCATCTGGGGAGATGAAAGGGGGGGGGGGTCATTTAAGTCAGGAGGTACTTTGTCTCAAGGTTTTTTATATTTTGTGCAGCTTTTAGGCATGGAGTTAGGGTAGCACTGTCAATAAGCTGACCTTGTGTTTTTGGTGCAAGGTCCATTGTAACAGTAGTAAACAGGCACCTGTACTAAATATTGACACCTACAGCCACACGATTCTTCCAGAGCTGCTGAAAAGCACTGAACTTAGGAAGCTTAGCTATACACCAGAACATGATATTCAAGTTTTACTCCACCCTCACGCTTCACCATTACTCACTTCATGTGATTGGTGGTGTGTGAAGGGAAGCAGGCCAGAGCTAAAGCTGACCATACACCAGTCATGTTTTACTTATTCAGCCCCACGGACTGAACAAGAAATAATGCTTCATTCTCACATCCACACTGAACTATGTGAATGGGGGAATCCTTCCACAGAGTTATTGTATGCCAACAGCGGTGGCTGTGCCCCTGCTGCTGACTGGCTGCAATCACTGTTGGTCTGAATATTTTTAAACTGGCTCCTTAGGCAAAAAGTTGATTAAAAAATGGACTTTTGTTGAATGGGAAGGGGGGTGGTGTTGGGTTCCCGAAGGGGGCCATAAACTGTTAGCTGTGTCAGCAGAACTCAGTCAAAGTTTGAGCAGTACAAAGGTGCCCATACACCTTACGATTATCGTACGATTTTCGTATGCGATCAACTTTTCGGCTGATAATCGTATGTGTGCATTGCAGTGTCCGACCGACAGTACTTTACAATCGTACGACTTTTGACGGTCAAGCTTTTCGAAAACTTTGCTAGATCGTACGATTTTCGCATGGTTGGTGGCGTTTCCGTCCGTCAAAAGTCGTACGATCTACACTGCACTTGCGCTAACGAAAATACGGCAAATCGTAAGGTGTATGGGCACCTTAAAGCTGGCTTAAATGTAGTCACTTATATATGCCTGTCATTAGGTCCAGGTGGCAGGTTAATGAAGCCAAGTTAACTATCCCAGTCAGGACACTATCTGCAAGAAGTTTGCATGTTCTCCCTGTGCTTGCGTGGGTTTCCTCAGGGTACTCCAGTTTCCTCCCACACTCCACAGACATGCTGAAAGGTTAAGTGGCTCCTTTCTAAATTGGCCCTCATATGTATGCATGTGAGATATAGACCTTAGGTTGTAAGCTCCTCGAGGGCAGGGAGTGATGTCAATGTGTACTATGTAAATTGTTGGCGCTATATAAATACCCGTCATAAATAATAATAAATAACTCCTGCTTTATGTAAAACAATGAACAGACCTTACTAGTGACAATAATCGGTTAGATTGCAAATGTAACGCTGTGATATTCACAGTGTTTTCAGTCAAATAGGATGAATAACTGTTGGATTATCTAAATATCGCTCTCCGAGGACAGCAGAAGAAAGGGAAAGGGTAGTATTTGTTAGCTGGAGCGCTAATGTGTGTGTTAAAAATAATAACTTGCTTCCAGGCCCCACTGGGCTTTATATAAGAAGCCTTCACTAATCCAATGGAGATTGCACCCCACACAGGATCCACTGAAAAATGACTTGCACCCGAAATACTGCG
>NW_017306817.1:201961-205166 GCF_000935625.1 Nanorana parkeri
ACCTATTATGTAACTTTGAAAATAGTTTACCTGTTATCTACATTGCTTGAATAAATCGTATAATGCCTTTAAGATTGCACACCGTTTTCTTTTAAATGATGACTGGTGCATACCCCATGACCTAGAGGACTGTAAACATTCACATGTCTGGGCTCCTATTCGTCTCCCATGGTGGAGTTGCACTGCTCAGCACATTTATAATATTAAAGGAAAGCTGTGCAGAAAACAATATGCTGGCCAGGGGTAGTCAAACTTCGGCCCTCCAGCTGTTATGGAAGTCCCATGAGGCATTGCAAGACTCTGACAATCACAGGCATGACTTCCAGAGGTAGATGTACGATGGTATTTGTAGTTTCACCAGAGCTGGAGGGCCAGAGTTTGGTTACTGCCGATGGCTGTCATCGCTGACTACCTTCTGAAAATCCGAGGCATTGTGCTTTTTGAATCACAGTATTGGAGCAAGCATGTAGCCAGTAAAGAGTGAACTCCCGATCTGCATTCTTGTTCCGGGTCGATGACTTAAAAGTCAGCACAAAAATTCAACTAGAATGTTTAGCAGGTGAGGAAACGGTAAGTGGTGATACAGTAGGTGTTGCAGTCTCAAATAGAAATGATGAGATTTTTTGGAATGATTACATTAGCATAATAAATGAAATAAAACATGCCATCCAAGCCACAGTCACACTACCAGCTCCTCATGTGTAGCAGACCGAGCCTGCTAAATAGTGCTTTCTACTTCAGGTCTCGTTCACACCTAGGCGTATTGCATATGCGCGTCTGTCGCGTGACCGTCACGCGTTTTTTACCGCGAAAACTGTTGCGCGTTTCCGAAGGCTACTTGGCTGTATCCCAATGGAAACGCGCAACAAAACGGCCCAAAGTAGTACCTGTACCTTTTCAGGCGTGGGCCGTTTTGTAGCGCGTTAGGGACGGGCGGAAATACGCCAAGGTGGGAACGAGACCATTGAATACAATGGGATCTATATTTTTGAGCGTTTTGTAGAGCGTTCGTCGAGCGTAGAACGCGCTACAAAACGTTCAGGTGTGAACGAGGGCTTAAACTTTGCTTGCCAGTCTACCCCTCCAAACTTAAAGTGACGCTAAACTCAGGAGATCAATCTTAAAGATACACCTGAACTATTAACTAGGGTTACAAGTACCTCCCCTCATGTACTTGCCGATACCAATTACTGATACTTTTTTTTACAAAAGGGACAGGTGACTTTAAATGATCCATAGTGCAACTACATACTGTGTTTCCCCCGAAAGTAAGACCTAGCACTATCTTCAGGGATTTCTGTAATATAAGACCTACCGCGAAAATAAGACCACCTACTGTTGCAGTGCATTCTATATGTAGTATATAGTACAGCAACAATACATTTACAATTATCATCTGCTAACTTGAATGGGTTAAATGATCCATAGTACAGGGCTACATACAGATCATTTAATCCATTCATGCTAGCAGAAGATAATTGTAAATCTAATGTGTCCAGTGTAAAAGGAGTGTGTACTCTATATGAAGTACATATAGGGTACACACTGCTTATACAATGGAAACCAAAGATTTCAAGTAGTGGCTCATACTTGGCTGGAGATTTTCATTTTATTGTGTGATTACTTAGCCAGGACTTTGTATACTGCCTGGGTTTATCTGGGTGTTCTTCTCATAGTAGGTTAAGTACAATTTGTCTATATTATGCTTGTGAGTACAGGGACCTTAGATTGTGAGCTCCTGCTCGGGGAACAGAGACTGAAGCCAAAGGGGTCCCCTGTAATGTACTGCATTAAATGTCAATACTATATACAGTAAATCCCCCCACCCTCACTCACTGTGTTGGAGAGCAGCGACGAGTCAGCGCTGGTCCGGAGGGAGGAGCTCCAGGTGGGGTCCTAATTTAGCTGGCTCAGAGGTGCCTGCCAGCTAAATCAGAACCCCACCTGGAACTCTTCCCGCCGGACCAGCGCAGACTCGGCGCTGCTCTCAGGCACTGAAGGACATCGTCGGCAAAGAGGAGCATCGCGCCACTGCTGCTCCTGTGGGCGGCGCTCTGAGTGGGATCCTCCATGCACTCGCCGGCCACCTACATTAGGACCCCACCTGGAGCTCCGCCCACAGTAGTGATGCGACGCTCCTCCGCTCAGCCTGCCTGAAGTAAAGTTTTTTTAAAAAGCGCAAGCTTCGGCGCTATGCATCGGGGCATTTTGACAAGTACAAGTACTTGTCAAAATGCCCTGTATCGGGCCCGATTCTTATTTGTGTATCATCCGGCTGCAGATCCTCAAATCATCTCTGAATTGGTGCTGACACTGTCCTTCCTGCTGGAGGGTGGATACTTTTCTTCCCCATGGTCCCTGTGTGTGTTGTAAAGTAGTCACCACTCCAAACTCTCTTCCATTGTTCTCACAACATGTAACTGGTTTATTGCTATGGGTTACTGCATATCATTGCTCTTATTACATGCCCCCCCCCTGTATATAGCATATACATTCATGTAGGTTATTCACTAAAGAGCGAAAGGATTTAGCAGAACGTTTGGCTAATCCTTCGGCTCCACGCGCCATTCACAATAACCGTACAGCAGCCGAAGTAAACAGCCAAGCCACAGACAGCCGGAGCAGGGAGAACCCCCTGCAAGTTTGTAAAAGATAGATTAAAAACAAAAAACAGTGTAATCATCCCAGACCCTTTAGGTCTGGTAGGAATGTTAGAAGGCACCCCCAAGTTAAAAAAAAAAACATGCATGGGGTTCCAAATTTATACCAGACCCTTTAGTTCTGGTAGGCATTTTAAGGGGGGCCCCAACGCCTAAAAAAAACCTAGGGTCCACCCTAAAGTTCCAAACCAGACCCTTAATCTGAGCAATGGCCTGGCAGTGCAGCATACCAGGCCACATGCCCTCGGCATCGGGAGACTGCTTTTCGGGGGGGGGAGCCCTGGAAAAGCATCTTGTCCCCATGCTGATGAGGACAAGGGCTTCTTCTCCACAACCCTGGCCTGATAATGGTGGGGGTCATCTGCATCTGGGTACTCCCTTTTGTAAAGGGGGCACCCAGATGCCGCCCCCTCTTGTGAATGAGAAAGGGGTACCTCTACTCATTCACCAAAGAGTACAGTAAAAAAATATAAAAACACGACACCATGAAAAAATACTTTAATTGAACAAAAAACATTTTCCTTTATTTCCAAAACCCCCCCCCA
>NW_017306817.1:205214-228962 GCF_000935625.1 Nanorana parkeri
CCACTGATGCAATGCAAAGGTCAATCATGTTGTCCAGTGGTGTAATCCAATGTCAATCACAATGAACGACGCTCACCGAAAAAAAAGTCCGCCCCCCACCGACCTGACCGTTACTGTTGAACTCCCGCCGCAAAAGGACAGGCCCGGCCCAAACGTAAACAAATAGCTGTACAGGACTGCAGTGAATAGCCGAACAGGCTTCGGCTCAGTTCACTTCAGTTTGGTTATTCATTCGGCTTCCTTAGGCAGCTTAGTGGATAACCCCCTAGATCTTCATTCAAACTGCCTACAGATATAGGTGCTATAATGAAATAGCATCACAAGGAAAATTTGTCTTTTCAGTCATTTATTCAACCAAAATATCAATAGATGTAATGTGTAATGGTCTACTGTGGAAGAAATAAGTACACCCTTATATGGTTTTGCCCCCTTTAGGAGTAATTGACTTCTTGAAGGCATTTTGAATAACTGCACACCACTCTCTGACATCAACTTAGTAAAATTCCACTCGTCCATGCAAAATTCCCCCACAGAATTTCAATAGGACTTAAATCAGGGATTTCAAGATACCAATCAATCACCATCCATTTCTTCATCTTGACACATTCCTTGGTGGATTTGCTAGTGTGCTTCAGATTATTATTGCATTGAAACATCCATTTTTTTGGTTCAGCCTTAACATTCAGACAGTTGGCCTCACATTCTCATCAAGCACACTTTATATGACGCATCATTTCCAGTTGACTCAATGATTGTAAACTGCCCAAGCCCTGAAGCAGCAAAGCAAACCCAGGCCGTGACATTTCCACAGTTGGTATGAGGTTCTTCTGAAATGCTGTCTTCAGTTTGCACCAAACATGTCTACTGTTACTGTGGCCAAGCAACTTTAGCTTTTGGTCCGTCAGCCCATGCAGTAAAGTTCCAGAAGGCCTGGTCATTGCCTCTATGTTGAACAGCAAACTGAAGTTTTGCTGTACTGCTCTGCTTGGACAGTAAACACTTTTTCCCGTTCCAGCTCCCATGCAGCTTTAAATTGGTGCAATCTCTTTCTGATTAGGAATGCATGCACTTTGATTGCAACTGTTGCAATAGTTACCTGAGGACCTACAATGTCATTTTTGGGGTTCTCGGAGACTATTTTTAGCATCAGATGTCAGCTCGTGGTCAGAATTCACTGGGCTGACCAGTCCTGGACACATTAGCAGTCATTTGAAATCTTACCCACCCACCACTAAATGATTTTCCTTACAGTGAAATTATTATTTCAAATAATTCAGCAATCCTTTTAAATCAGTAGCCAGAGTCATAGGCATCCACGACCTTCTTTGTGAGGGCCTTGGGGAGCCCTTTTGATTTTTGTTTTTGATGATGACAGAACACAGGCCAATAGCATAGAAAAGACCAGACCCTGGGTTTAAATAAGACAGGTTCATACCTGCATATTCCCAAAGGAAGTCCTAACCATTGACACTTGGAGGGTTATTCACTATGGAGCCGTAGTTTCGGCTGATCCTTCAGCTCTTTTCGGCCGCCTCTGCCCTTCGATTCATTTGAACTGAAAGGCTGCTCTACGTGCAATCCACAATAGCCTGTACAGCAGCCGAAGGCAGCCATGCGGCGTTTAGCGGAGCCGAGGCATATGCTTCGGCTCGACTGAGCCAAAGTGACAGCCTAAGCGTCCGAAGCCGACCAATCTCCATTATTATTATACAGGATTAATATACATGCAAATGACAGCTGGGCGGAGCCAGCCGTGAACATGTTCGGCTGACCGAAGGCAGACGATGTACGGCTGAAAACATGCCAGAAGTGCATACTTGAACAGTGTTCGGCTCACTTCACTTCGGCAGCTTTGTGAATAACCCCCATAGTGGATGATTTACTACCGGCCAATTGTCTTTTTCCTTTGCAAGGGAATGTGAAAATTTGCTTTGCAAAGAATATCTGATCGCGTGCAAAGAAAATAGAAAAATAAATAAATAAAACACTGGGGGGAAGTTATCAAAACTGGAGCAGACAAAATCTAGAGCAGCTATGCATGGCAACCAATCAGCTTTTCTCTTCAGTCTGTTCATTTAAGATTTGAAAATGAAAGAGAGAAGCTGATTGGTTGCCGTGCACAGCTGCTCCAGATTTTGTCTGCTCCAGTTTTGATACATTTCCTTCACAGTATTTTTTTTTTGCATGTGATTGGATTATGGAAGTCAGCATTCACTACACTGCCTTGCAAAGTGAACAGCCTATTTGCCTGAAGTAAATCAAGCACCTAATCTGGGACACCTTCTAGTTTCATGGATTTGAAGTGGTGGTAAATGTTGGGGTGCATTTATTTTTTTTCCCATGTGAAAAATGAGAATGTTTGTCCATTTACATCATTAGAGTGAGTAAACCATGTCAGTTTTGTGTGTCGTATGTCCGAGTGTATCACCTGTATCTGTAGAACTAATGTTTGCCTGTTACAAAATATTGATACAGTCAACAATGTCCATGAGGTGCACTTACTTTTTCACATGACTGTATTTACTTGTGTGCTGCCCAGTTTATCATATGGTATCCCAGGCTGGAGATTACCCACAAATGTTCCAATGTCTCAGCACTGTTCTTGTCTGGGTTAGCTTCACAATTAGCAGTGCACCGAAGGATGTAAAAAAGATGCTTTTCGGTACTGATAATGTCTTGATCACCATACACAAAAACACCCAGAAAAAAAATGAAGAACTAAATCAGACTTAGCAGTTTGATAAAATTAGAGTTCTTTATTTCCTTTTGGCTTTGTTCCTTTTCTCCTCCTTTAATTTCTTTTTGGACACAGTTGGCATCTTTGACTTAGAGTACAGGTGGTATCCAATCAATGCTAAGAGTGTGGGCACAAGGGCAATGCAGAGCATGGGGAGGACATCGTCCACCAGTGTCTGCCACTGTGTGGGCTTGGTTAGTGATATTACTTCAGTCTCAAACTGCAGCACAGCGTCACCTGCAGGTAAAGAGTTAAAAGCTGGTTACTAAGATATACAAAAGTATAGACGTAAAACATCTTGTTTAGCCAGTTTAGTGTTGTGTGTTTATTCAGGGCATTGTTAAAGTCATTTTAATAATACATATTGTAGCAGGTCATCATGTAGAGAGCAAGGAGAGGTCCTGTCCGGGGTTTATGTGTCACCCAGATTCCTCTCTTACACCTTCCGGAACCTATAGTAGGCCCCAGGTTTTACGCTTTGCCTCAGTGGCAATTTAGTGCAGGTGAGGCAAACAGACAGAGCTCTGGAGCCTGGGGAGCAGTCAGTTTCTATCTCCTGGAGCACAAGGTTGGTCAGTGTGTTTTGCTGAAGCCTGACAAACAATAGGTATGTACAGGTTGGTAGTCAGGACTATCGTATGTTTAGTTAGTGCCGGGACACGGCTAGGATTTTGTTTTTGAAGTATTTACTTTCTTTGAGCACTGTACATAGCCTGTGTGTTGCACCAATAAATGTAACACTGTTTGAAGATAAGTCACTGGTCTGGTCTCTAAACCTTGCAAGATTGCTCACCCCAGGGAGCAATTGCACCCGCTACCTATTCCCCAGCTCACAATATATATCAACAGGGAAATAGCAGTAGGGATTTTGCTTATTCAACCATCTGAAACAATCAGAACAGGAAAGCTTCTGAAATATTTAGCATGTTTATCATTCAGACCGAATATCATGCTTGGCTCCGTTTGCAATTCTTGCACGTTGCAGATAGAGCCCACTCATTTTGAACTGGCCCCCTATCAAGCCTCAGGGTATGAGGAAAAACAGACCTGCACTACTTTTGGGCAACACAGTGCACGGAACATTGACATCTAAAGTAGTTCTTTGTTGTATATGGGAAAATCAATCTAAGGTGTTTTGATTTTCCTGAAAGCGTGGCCTAGAACTCTCAAGACAAGAATTTCCAATATATTTTATAATGGCTTTTATAGAATGTTCACAAGGTAAACTCGTTTCTCCTCGCTCAGTGAGATATTACAAACATTCTTTAGCGGTGAATTGGGACTGCTTTCCTTAAGCTTGCAGGTCATATCTTTTTTTCTATATACTGAAGCGCTATGACTTTAGTACTACTAATACTACTATATGTAGTACATTATGCAGCATCTTGCTCCTCCACAAAGTGTAAGTAAAAACACAACTCTTGGCAACATGTCAAATCATTCAGCGTACTACCCCTCTCCACTTCCACCCACTTTTCTCTCTCCACCTTTTGGATTTGTGATGACATCCTAATACCATTTATTTTATTAAACCCGTGCTTTAGTTCACTGTTTCACAGAATTTCGAGTAAGTTCCTTTTGGCTCCACCATAACCCTGCTGATTATACGGTCTCATTGCTTCTCCAGCCAAAAGTAATGGTTTCTTCATCCTGTACTGGCAAGGGCTAACAATACTGAAACATAACAAAAGTTTTAAAAAATGACTATATTTAACACTGTTCAAAAAGCTCCATGGACTCACCGCTACGTCCCAACCTCGAGGTCACACTCTGGGTGCAGGCTGTACTGTACTGTGCTTCTCACTTGCCCAAATCAATCTCCAAAAAATCAGCAGCACAGTCGCCAGGGCAAGTGCAAAATCCAAGCCGATTCCAAAAAACAAATCCAAAAGAATGATAAACAGCATGTACATCACCATAAGTATCTCCCACACCATGCCAACGCCTCTCACACGTTTCACCACCTGGGCTTACTCATAGAGGTCTATGTTTATGCCTAGGCGTGATTGGCATGGTGTGGTTTGGGAGATACTTATGGTGATGTACATGCTGTTTATCATTCTTTTCGATGTGTTTTTTGGAATCTGCTTGGATTTTTTAAAATACATTTTGGATTACACTTACCCTGGTTGCTGTGCGGCTTTGACACTGATAGTAGGAGCTGGAACCCACAAAGGTGTCAGGAACACTCAAAACTTAGGTGTACAAGAACAAGAATTATGGCAGGAAGATCAAACCAATGGAAGACTATTCCAAGACACAAGCCAGGGGCTCACTTAGGCTACACCTATAATTCAAATATCAACTGGTATCAACTCTATTCTCTTTCAAAAAATCAATGGGAAGAAACGGGAAAGCTACCTAAGACATTACCTATTTTATTAATATGCATAGCACTGGCACTCTCCACAGTGCTATGCATCATGCCCTGCCTCCCGAAGAAGCTTACAGTGTACTGACCCTGTCATACAGATAGTAAAGTTGGTTTGGGTGGAAGGCACTTAACCTTCCACTGCATTTTTAGATCAAGCCTAAAAACAGAAGTACCTGTAGGACCCTCCCCCCGTAACACAAGGAAAACATACAACATCTGTAGAAATGGTGTAGTATCATTTGTAATCTTGTAGTAGGCAAACCAGAACCACAGCACTGCAAGCCTAGATTGCTAATCACTTGGCTACCAGTTTGCTCAGTCTACAGGAAATGTTTCTCAGTAGATACGCACTGAAAATACACTTAAAGGAGAAAATATAATGGTTTTGGGTCAATTTTATTTCCGTTTTTTCAAAAACATGTGTCTTAGGTTTTTACATTATATATGCAATCTTTCTCTTACAAATAAGCAAGTAATACAAAACAAAGGAGTCTCAAAAAAGAGAAAAAGAGTTCTGCAGCAGCTCCCACTGCCTAAATAACACATGCTAAGCTCTCTGAATGGCTCATTCCAGTTCTGTCAACAACTGACTTGCTTCAGCAAAGGCGAGACCTAAAACAGCTAGCTATGTGCAAAGAAGACTCATCGCCATCTGCTGGCTGGATAGAAAACTGCAGAATATGAATGCGTAGTATTTCAAATGAACCTGACTGAAGAAGAAACGTTTAGTCCTGATAATAGATAAATGTGCACAAAGTCACTATACATTCTCTTCACGTCGATGCTGCAATTTGCTTCAATAATCATTTTAGTGGAAAGCTTACTGGTTCCTTTGCCCTGTCAGTATAGATTTACAGGTTCTATTGTATTTCATATACAAAAGGTACAGGGTGTGCTTGGCTTCAGCTAGCAAATAAAGAAGATCCATAGTTGTTTTGTATCATGTTGTCCAGCTCAATATGGATTGCACTTTGCAGACCTTAAAATCCATGTCCTAATGCAGAGAATTAGTGGGAAATGTTTCATTACAACACATGTGCATTTGGTCAACTGAGATTTTTTTTAATGTTGAATAAAGACTTTAATTACTTCTTGAGAATTGTATTCAGTGGGAAATGATCTGCACCCTGCAATCTATAGAAAAGGATTAGAAAGGATCAGGATTTACCTGGTATAGAAGGGGGGTATCCTCTTCTTCCATACGCCAAACCAGGTGGGATAACCACTTTGCGCTTTTCCCTGATGAGAAAATAAACACAGGATTATCAAGATGGCAAATCAATCAGCCTGAAAAACCCAGTGTGGCAGCAATCTATCCTGCTGTGGTATTGATATAAAATGAGGACAATTACAGCGCTAACTGTGGAGGAAAATGTATCCCGCTACACAACGCAGCTAAAGATGGAATAGTAGATTGTCATAATAGGGTCTGTCCCCCAGGAGCTGTCAGCAGGTGGTCATATGTGTTTAATTTGTGCAGTTCGATCTTTTCCCTTACGCAGCAGTTATCTACTACAGAAAAAGGAAAATATGAACAATATTTAGGGTCTGCAATCTCTCGTAGCTATTTAGTCATTTGATTCACTGATGTGCTCTGAAACTATTTACATGAACACAGTAATATTTACCTTGTCCCCTTTTTCTGAAGGTGCTTAGAAAGGAATAGACCTACAACACATATGGGACAACTTGGATGGAAGCCAGTCTACAGTAAATGTTTTCATCAACATTCTAAGTAGATATGCACTGAAAATACACTTAAAGTAAAGAATATAATGGTGTTGGGTCAATTATATTTCCGTTTTTTCAAAAAAGTGGGCCTTCCAGTAACTTCAAAGTCTACATGAATAAATTCCTAACAAGGCAGAATTTATAACAGTATAATTTTAAGAAAGGTCTCCTTTTTATCATTAAAGGAGAACTATGGGGTCGGTGCTTTTCCCCATAGTTCTCCTAAGGGTCATGGGAGGACACAAACTAGCGTCCTCCCGTCACCCAAAGCTCAGTATATAGCAAGCTACAGCTCGTGGTATACTGAGACGCCGCAGCCGGGACAGATCCCGACATTACTGTCTGGATCCACACAGCTGCGCGAGTGACAGCTGGCTCTGCCTATCTAGAGACAGAGCCAGCTGTACCTGCCCCTCCCCCGTTCCTCCATTCTTCAGAACTGGAGGATCGGACAAGGGAGGGGGGGAATCCCTGCAGGGAGCTTTGAGTGACAGTCACCGCTCTCTGCAGGGACAGGATCGAGAAGTGAGCGAGCGACGGTATGTGTTCGCTCACTTCCCGATCTATTGAGCCGACGTGTGACAGTTTTATTGTCACATGTCGGCTCGAACTATGAGGCTGAGTGATTTTCACTCACCTCATAGTTCTCCTTTAAAGCAGTCCTTGAGCTCCTGGCAGGTGACTTGTTTAGTTGCAGAAGATACAGTATCATTAGTCAGCTGCAGGTAGGACTAAGAATTTCTCCTCTCACTAGTGACTCCAATATTGCTTTATGGGAAGTTGAGGATGTAGCAGGGGCTGATCTTTTCAGACATTTATTATGTATTACTGGTATTTATATTGCACCAACAATGTACGCAGTGCTTTACATGTGCACATTCACATCAGTCCCTGCCATCAAGGAGTTATCAATCTAAGGTACCTATCTCACATACATGCAGGGCCAATTTAGAGAGGAGCCAATTAACCTTTCAGCATGTCTTTGGAGTGTGAGAGGAAACTTGAGTACCCGGAGGAAACCCACACAAGCACAGGGAGAACATGCAAACTCCTTGCAGATAGTGTCCTGACTGGGATTTGAAACCGGGACCCCCTGTACTGCAAGGCAAACGTCAAATCCAGTGTTATTAGCATTGTCTATCCATTCATGTGCATTAGGAGACAGTAGTGGGTTTTGGACAGAAAGGGGCCCATTCCTGGGAGTCCAGCAGTAGCTCGAGCTACTATGCTGGCAGTTCTGCCACTACTAGAATGGTAATGTGCAAACAATCAACTATCGGGCTAATCACATTAAATTCTTTTTTTTTTTTTCATTGTTCACTTGCTTTCTTTTATACATATACAATAGCTGTAGGAAAGTAGCTTCTGCTGCACAAAAAATATCTATCCATATTCTATTACTTTCATTTAAATATGTTAAAACAGAATTATACTGGGCAGCACAGCGGCGTATTGGTTAGCGCTTCTGCCTTGCAGCACTGGGGGTCCCAGTAGTATTGCAAAAATCCTCACCGCTCCAATTCTGCAGCCCAGCTCAGGCTGTATTCCCCCCGCAGGTGCAGGTTGTAAAGTGTATGCTCACATGCACAAACGGGAACCAGAGAATGACTGCACTCCGCAAGATACAAGCGATGAATCCTGTGTTTATTGATGCAAAATCTCTTTGGTCTGGGTGATGGTTGCTGCGATGTACACTTGATTGTGCATCAATAAACACAGAATTTGTCGCTTGTATCTTGTGAACTGGGAGTTCCTGGTTTGAATCCTGGCCAGGTCACTATCTGCATGGAGTTTGCATGTTCTCCCTGTGCTTGTGTGGGTTTCCTCCGGGTACTCCTCCCACACTCCAAAGACATGCTAGTAGGTTAATTGGCTCTGGTCTAAATCGTCCCTTTATGTATGTGTGTGAGATAGGCGCCCTAGATTGTAAACTCCTTGAGGGCAGGGACTGATGTGAATGTAAAGTATGTAAATCACTGCGTAAATTGTCCACACTATATAAATACCTATAATAATAATAATAATAATAATACTCAAATAACTTTTATGTTAACATCTTGGCGGGATGGAAAAAGAGTAACGGCAGTGCTGAAATAGTTACATTACCCTGATAAATCTCTGCACCCAGGGCCGGCCTTAGGGGTGTGCGAGCAGTGCGGCCGCACAGGGCGCCATGGCAACAAGGGCGCCGTGCGGCCGACACAGCTCGTCCTGGGGGCGGCTTCATCACTGAGGGGCGCTGTAAAGCTTTCTCGCACAGGGCGCCTAAAGGCCTAAGGCCGGCCCTGTCTGCACCTTCTGTTATTGGTTGTGTAACCAAAGTCTAGGCCCTTGACCTCATGATCTCTGCTTAAAGTGACTGTCACTGAAACAACCACCAACCTAATCTGATTGAGCAAAGTTCTGACGCGTCAAAAGTTGCCCACCCTCTCCCACACATTCCTATGAGTCAGTAAGACAGCCCATTATAGTGATGGGCTAATAGGAATGTATGAAGAGGAGGGTGCATGAGGAAGCAGGCAATCTCTGACACTGCCAGGAAGTGTAGGAGCTTTGCCCATTCAGAATGGCATATCTAGAGGGAGTACTGAAAGTTCCTGCAGGTATGGAACCAGAGGTCTCTGCACTTTAGACCTGGCAGAAAGTTTGTTTTCTTTTTAAAATGGCAGATTCACTTGAAGAGAAGAGTTAGCCAGTTTTGATCCTCTCCCTTAACAGACATCACACAAGTAAATCCTAGGCTTTTGACTATGATCAGCAATCGAGTAAGTCTGAAACAGTATTTCAGCACTCATTTTACCTTTTATTGATCCAGCAAAGCCAAGCCATTAACATGGCTTTGGGGCATCAGGGCTACTGAAGATTAAATGTGGCCTGATATGCAGTGCCAAGAGTGGTTCAGGTATGTATGAGGGCGATTTAACACCTGGACTTTTCAGTGCTGTCCACCAGACTGTTCCCAAAACTAAAGGAACACTTGAAGGGCCGGCGTTTCATCTGTGAGGAAGACGTGAAGTCTGCAGTGAGGAAATGGTTTCAAGAACAAAACACCGATTTTTTTTTTTTTTTTAAGGACGGATTTCAAACACTAGTGCAGAATTGGCGGAAGGGTATTGGAGCGTGTGGTGATTTTGTAGAAAAATTATGCAGCTTTGAAAATAAATTATATAGGTGTATTTGTTTAATTTTATTTAAATATCTTTTCCTGTTCGTTTTCTATTTAAAGGAGAACTATGGGGTTAGGGCTTTTTCCCATAGTTCTCCTTAGGGTTACGGGAGGACACAAACTAGCGTCCTTCCGTCACCCTAAGCTCAGTATACCGCAAGCGGTATACTGAGACGCCGCAGCTGAAGCGGATCCCGACAATTATGTCTGGATCCGCCCAGCTGCATGAGTGACAGCTGGCTCTGCCTATCTAGAGGCAGAGCCAGCTGTATCAGCCCCCTCCACCGTCCGTTCCGCCAGTCAGCGCTGGAGGATCGGACAGGGGAGAATCCAGCCCCTTCCCTGTCACGGCAGAGAGCCGTGACAGGATCGAGAAGTGAGCGAATGCCGGTATGTGTTCGCTCACTTCCCGATCTACTGAGCCGACCTGTGACAGTGTCATTGTCACAGGTCGGCTAGAACTATGAGGTGAGTGAAAAGCACTCACCTCATAGTTCTCCGTTAAGTGGAGGCAAAATGTATCCGCCCACCCTTGTATAAGTCACTTCAGGTTTGCTTTAAATGAAAGCCTGTATTGTGAGGAATACAAAGGTTGCCATTGCTGACCTCTCCTTCTGAAAACACTAGTTGCCTAGCTGTCATGCCGATCCATTGACTCCATTACTTTCTGAGTCACTGACTCAGAACAAGTATGCAGATCAGGCATCCCAACTATACCTGCTCTATGCATGTTCAAGCTACCGTAGTAACTCAGCATTGAAACTACAAACATTCAGACAACCTTCATTTTTAAAATAAGGTCAGCAAAGGCACCCTGTGTGTTTTATCTCATGTTTCTTTTCATTCTCTTATCTACTATGTTCCCTATTATTGTTTCCAGTTGATTGTTAAATACTGATAAATATACACAGGGTCATTTCCAGGTATTCTCAGAACAACTCCTTTATGTTGAACATGTAGAATGAAATGTAACCACTAAACACAGAAAGCTTATCGAAGTGCTTATATAGGATTTCTGTATAAAAGACAATCGGTGACCCGACCATAACAGGATTCAATCATATCAGATCCAGAACAAAGAACATCCCTTCATTGCAGTTTCATTCCAAAATACATTACATAAGTCTATTTCTTGCCACTTGTCTGGCTCTCTGAAGACTCTATGGCATGGCTTAGGAGTTCATAGTATCCTGTAGAAATGACTGGACCTTATAAACAGATTTTAAGATGATGCTAGAGTTATAGAGCAGTGACCTTTGAGATTGTCCAGGTCTGTCTAAGTGAATCAATCATTTGGGAAGCACAGAAATGGCCTGACTGAAGAGAACAAGGCCTGGTGATTATGGCAAATACAACCTACGGCAGGTATGCCCTGTCCACAACAGTAATCATAAGCATTATAAGGGCTGAGAAATGGAAGTCACTTTGTTTTAATCTGAATATAACTTAATAACATTCTTCATTTTGAGCAAATCAGTGCATAGGTCCCATGCACCAACGCAGCTAATTCTCCATGCATCTGTTTAACTGGCACTGATGGTAAGAAGCAGCTGTGCCAAGCTTGCCAACCACAAAGTCTTTTTTGCTATCCCATTTACCAGTACCTGTCCATTGAGGCAGCTATATACTCTTCATTTCTTCTGTCTGACATCAGAGCACTCTACCAGTTAATTGTAGCAGCTGCGGAACTCTTTATACAAATTGACTTTAACCCGCAGAAGTCAGATCTGCAATTCCTGTGTACAGAAAAGTCTACCCAGATACAGTTATATCATCCTTCTTTTCCTGAATGGCTGAAATATGTTTTTTTTCTACTGGCTGAGGTCAGCTAGCAGGTAAAAAAAAACACGTCCGGCTCCGCCCAGTTGTTATTCATTGGCCGGGACCTGCTAGAAGACTTCAGCAGGTGTCAGCCAATAGGAAACAGTTGGGCTGAGCTAGCTGTTACCGCTAGCTCTGCCCAATTGGGGTTTTTTCTTTTCTTTAAAATATTTTTTTGTTTTTTAATTTGACTATTTGTTTACATTTTTTAAATAATTTTTCTATTTTTTCCTTTCTTTTCACTTATTTTCTATTCTGCTCGTTACCACAGAGGTTCCCGAGCAGAGTAGCCGAGCCGAATGCTGCTCGGTGGCATTCGGCTATTTACTTACTGCCGTTCGCCCCCTATGAGAATAGGGGTGAACGGCAGCGAGTGACCTGTCAGAGCTTCGGCTCAGCTGATCCAGATGTTGGATCAGCAGAGTCGAAGTCCCTCTACACTTCGGCTCAGCTGAACATACGGAGCATTTACGGCTGACCGAAGGCAGCCAATGTACGGCTGATTTCAGCTGATGTACGACTGAAATCAGCCGTACTGAGCCCGGAGTGAATAGCTGAACATCATTCGGCTCTGTTCACTTCGGCTCGGTTATTCACTCGGCTGTCTTCGGCAGCTTTGTGAATGACCCTGTATGTATTCGTACAGATGCAGATTTATATCTTGTTACATACTACTACCTAATAACAGGTTTATAAAACTGAGCTATATCTGGGTACAAAAAGAAACAAAAAAACACCATGAGTTTCTATTGCAGCAGAAGCACTCGTAGGTGGCTATAGTCCACAGTTGGCAGGATTGGGTGGTGTAGAAATAACAATCTACACTTTTTTTTATGGGATATTTATTAGAACACCAACAACACGTTTTGTAAGGAATGGTCACCTCTTCAGATAAAAGATGCAATACAGACTCTGTACCAAGTAAGAATATAAAAAAGGATACATGAGTAGGGGGAAGGCGATACATAGGTTGATTTAATGTCATTTCAAGTGATTTAGATTACAGATGCAAACATATTGGTGGGGTGAGTAAAAAAACAAAACACTATTGCTACTTATTAATATAAAATGTCAAAAATAAATATTATTAAAAATAGAGCTGATAGATGTCCTTAAAAAATGACAGCTTATGTAAATAAATGATACAGTACTATGCATTCATTCAGAGCAGCAAGTAAAAATGTAGATACATACTAATGTTATGCATAGCAATATGATATAAAACCAACCAATAGGATGATAAAGTAAACATTCACATAGCAAGATTCTGCATGAATGGAGGCAAAATCGAATGGTATACATTCATCTTCTGTAATATGAGGAAAATAGCACAATATGGCCACTAGATGTAGCTCAGAAATACAGGAAAGAAGTATTTATTTCCCATGCTTCACGGATTCTTCTAGTGGCCTTAAAGCTGTATTTTCAGACAATGACATTCATTCTGCACAAGAAGACGTTTGATTTTGCTCTATTCACACTGAACCACTGTAAATGTCAGTTTCACAGAATGAATGGCTCTGTGAACTTTTTATAAATACACCCCTTAGTGTGCGTTCCACAGCTTGGCTGCTTCCGGGTACTGTGTGTTCCAGCTAGATTGCACATGAGCAAAGGGATATACGTCCCTAAATTATCCAACACTTGCTACGCTGTCCACTCGGTATTGACGGCCTTTATAAGAGAACAATAAATAACCATTCTCCAGGTGGCCATACACTGCTCGAACTTCAGCCGATTCCTGCTGAATCATCCAAAATTTGAGCTGTGAGTGGCCTTTTAGCATCTTTAGGTGAGCCAGGCTGAAAGTTATCAGCCAAACAGTTACTGCATTACATTAGATCAATGGTGGGCAACTCTGGCCCTCCAGCTGTGCTTGAACTACAAATCCCATAATCCCTCTGCCTCTGGAAGTCATGCCTGTGGCTGTCAGAGTCTTGCAATGCCTCATGAGACTTGCAGTTCCACAAAAATGTAAAAAGCAAGGTGTGATCCCCCAAAATTAATACCAGACCTCTATCTCGATAGGGGTTCGGTATGGGTTTTTTGGGAGGACTCCAGGCAAAGAAAAAGAAAGAATTTGGCGTTCCCCCTTACATCAGAGTCCCTCTCACCCTTGCACATCAGAAGCCCCCTTTAGCAAAAATGTTAAGGCACCCATGTTAATTCCAGAAGGCACCTTTGTTGAGAAAGGCTGCTCTACAGACATCTCCAACGTCTGTCTATACTAACAGTGATTACAAAGAAAAAGCCCAACTTGGCTGATCAGCTCCCAAGAAGGCTCAGCCAGTGAATGTCTACCATGGTTGGGTAGCATAGGGTACAGTAGGGTTAAAGAGCAATCTGCCTAAATGCAGACAGAAACAAAAACCTGACAAAGGTTCTAACCTTCCCCCCCAAAAATAGCTTTCACTGGCCTTTTACACTGAGCTGCCTCCTCATAGCACTGTCTCAGTACATCAATAGATCATCAGCATGTCCTACAGACTCCTGATCACCTTTCTACAAAGGCAGCTCATTTCCATAATGCCAATGCTATTGCTGATATGGAGGTCACTAAAACCTTTTTTGGGACAGTTTATGTAAAAAACAGCTAACTCAGACCTCTGACAACTGGGAGGAAAGTTAAAAAAAGGGCAATCAAACAGTAACCAATCCAATAAAAACTAGAAATTCTCAAACTGATACCAGGAAAGTGAGACTAGGAGGTGTATCTATAAAGTAGAGTTTGGTGGACATTCATCTGTCTGTATTTTACAGAATTTCAGAGGATTACCCCTGTGTAATGCAGTGGCTGATGGGTGAATCCTGTTTCATTTTAGATGTGATGGCTGAGTCCTATTTGAATTTAAATGTGACATGTCAGTCTTGTTTATTTTTGGAATCTACTACAGTATATTGCCAAAAGTATTGGGACGCCTGCCTTTACACGCCCATGAACTTTAATGGCATCCCAGTCTTAGTCCGTAGGGTACAATATTGAGTTGACCCACCCTTTACCGCTATAACAGCTTCAACTTTTCTGGGAAGGCGTCTACAAGGTTTAGGAGTGTGTCTATGGGAATGTTGGACCATTCTTCCAGGAGCGCATTTGTGAGGTCAGGTACTGATGTTGGATGAGAAGGCCCGGCTCGCAGTCTCCGCTCTAATTCACGTATCGTATTGCCAGACAGAGAAGCGTGATTCGTCACTCCAGAAAACACGTCTCCACTTCTCTAGAGTCAAGTGGTGGCGTGCTTTACACCACTGCATCCGATGGGATTCCATTCCATGAAGCTCTCTACGCACTGTTGTTGTGCCAATCTGAAGGCCACACGAGGTTTGGAGGTCTGTAGCTATTGACTCTGCAGACAGTTAGAGACTTCTGCGCACTGTGCGCTGCAGCATTCGCTGACCCTGCTCTGTCATTTTACGTGGCCTACCACTTTGTGGCTGAGTTGCTGTTGTTCCCAGTTGCTTCCACTTTGTTATAATACCACTAACAGGTGACCGCTGAATATTTAGTAGGAAGGAAATTTCACGGATGGACTTATTGCACAGGTGGCGACCTATCACGCTACCACGGGTGAATCTTGTGTGAATTTAAATGTATCTTGTTAGTAATATTGTGGTGTATGCTAATGAGTGAATCCTCTTTAAAAATGATCGGTGAACAGGGTGAAACCTCTTTAATAGCTCAATGCTGTACAATACAGATAAACAGTGTGAAGGGAACATTCAGGGCCCGTGCGCACATTTAGTGGTGACCTGATTTGTACCACACCGGATCAACGCAGGTGACCACAAGGACACGTAGAAAACAACGCGGGTATGATGGGTGGTGCGCTGTGATAAAATGCAAACATGCTGCATTTCAACGCAGCAAACTGCATGCCACGGCAGATTGCCGCATGTCAGCGCAGTGCACCATGTGGCCATAGGGAGACCTGAATGGAGTGTACAAATTGTACACTCCACATAAAGGTTTAAAAAAATGTTTTTAATCAGTGCCGTAGCTGCCAAAATGCACTAGACCACCTGCTAAAACACTGTGTTTTATTAGACGGGCTAGTGTGAACGCACCCTAACTGTGTGAATTGCACAGCGAATCCTTTATAAATAGACCCTGATGTTTGAGGGCTGGTGCAGACCTGGGCAATCCAGGATGCACGTCCCGGGACCGTGCGATAGTGCTCAATTGCACACAGCCATTGCCGCACTGAACCTCATTGAATTCAATGGGGTTACATCAGCGCCGCAATTGCAGAAAAAAGGCACATTTTTGCGGCAAACGACACGCAGCTGTTTAGGTGCGATCATGTTAATTTGCACGGGCAGAGTCGCAGCGGGGAACCAACGCGATCCGCCCGGCATGACTGGGGTGCCATTAAAAACTTATACCAGGAAAGGGAGACTAGGAGGTGTATCTATAAAGTAGAGTTTGGGGGACATTCATCCGTGACCACACGGCAATCCGTATCGTGCACGATTGCCGCATGGTCATGGATTGCGCAGGTGTGAACTTGGCCTAATATTGCTGCATTTTAGCAGACAGGCTAGTGTGAACGGGCCCTAACTGTGTGAATTGCACAGCAAATCCTGTAGCTAGCAATGCCTCTTTTCTTTTTTTATTTACCAGATTTTATCCTGACAGATTTGGAGCTGGAAAAGGTAGAGTTACAATGCTAATACAGATTATGTTGTTGATTAAGTAATGCTTATGACAAAATGCATCAATTTATTTGGATCATAAACTGAGAGATCGGCCAGCACTTCCCACAGGAAATAGATCTAAAGACCATCACACATTTTAGAGCTTCTATCTCATAATAAATCCCCGACACATTGCAATTCCAAACTACCACCTGCCTTGGTTGGGTAAAAAGGTTATTGTAGCTTTGTTCTACCTCTAAAAATCCAATCAATTTCTTTATGACACGATGCTGTATACATCAATCACACCATTATTTATCTCCAAGCACATCACTCATGCTATTCAGACACTCTGATTTATATTTTCTGGACTGAAGGACAAGAAGAAGACCAAAGCTAGGAAGATGCAAGAACTTGCATTCCTTCATCGAGAGCTTTTATCCATGGGATTCAAGCCATATAAGAGAAAGTGATATGTTAGAGCTTCAATAAAGCCGAGTATAATGAATGCACAGTGGCCAACAGGGCAACAACAATATCAGGCTTATTAAGCAGCTTTGTACGGCTCATTGCACTTTCTTACTGAAAAATAGTATACATGTGGGATCCCCCACAGTCATAGAAACAATCTTCTGCTTCTGATGTGCAAAATAGGGGGGGGGGTCTGGGAATCGCTTGAACGTAAACAGCCATCGATGGCTGTTTACATGCTGACAGTTTTCCCGCTCGTGTGCGAGAGGGGGGAGGGGCAGGACGTCTTAAGATGCCCTCCCGCTCCTACTAGACTCCCACCCGGCCGTTCACGAACGGCCATGGACGGGAGGTGGTTAATCTTACCATTTATTGGGTCTCTGTGTGTGATGTAGCCACAATCTCCCGTTTAGTTTACAAATTTGTATTGAGATTATAGTCCATCACAGGAGCATGCTTGCAGCGGTGACTACTTTACAACACACACAGGGACCATGGGGAACAAATGCAGTCACTCTCCAGAAGGAAGGACAGTGTCAGCACTAATTCAGAGATGATTTGAGGATCTACAGCTGAGTGATACACAAATAAGAGACAGTTGGGGCGTGGCCTGCACCGCGAGGAGAATGGCCGCACACTAACTGAGCTCCGGCTACCCGTGACCTACAAGAAGCTCCATTAGCGTCCTTCCACCCAAGATGGTGAAGATTGGGCAACAACAGACGATAGCTTTCGAACCCCCGCCTCATACCACGCAGCTGAGTGGGCATGTACCGGACATTTTCCGCCACCGGAGAGCGGCCTCCCAAAATGGCGGCGGGACCTTCCACCACCGTGCCCCTTCACGCACCCGCTTCCATCTCGGGCCCCGAACCGCCAGATTCCCACCCCTCATCTTACCTCCAGCATCTGCAAACCAGAGTGGAGCTCCATTCAGTGGCCTTGGACATCAAGGAGGCCCTCTGCTCAGCGGTGTCAGAGCTGCGGAAGGATCTGCAGGACATGGGCTGCCGCATCCACGCGGTGGAAAGCACAGGCCGCAAGCAGAGTGCGGCAATCCAGGCCATTCATTCCCAGCAGGATCACACGGTCCGCAGCCTGATAGAGATGAGACGCCACTTGGAGGACCTGGATAATCGGGGGAGGAGGTCCAACATTAGAGTTCGGAGGGTGTTAGAGACCTACATGCCGGAGGCAATCCCCACCGTCCTCATGACCATTTTTAATGACCTGCTGGACCGACCCGGCCGAATCACCCATAGACCTGGTGAGAGCACACAGAGCCTTGAAACCCCGGGCCCCGCAGGAAGAAACACCCCGAGACATCATATGCTGCCTCCAGAGCTTCCCACTGAAAGCAGAGATCCTGCTAAAGGCCAGACAAAGAGGTTCAGTCTTCCTGGATGGTAGGGAGCGCCGAGCACTACGTCCTTTACTGGACTGCCTCAGGGATCGCAACATCCTCTACAGATGGCGTTTTCCCTTCAGCCTGACGGCCACCCACAGAGGAAACACAGCTATCCTACGTCTACCAGAAGACATCACTGAATTATGCGCCAGATTGGAATTGCCTGAAGTCACCATCCAGGATTGGTACTCGGATCTGTACTCTTCCCCTGCCCACCCGAGGCCTTCGCTTGTTCTGGCGACCACAGAACCCGCTCGGGGACGCAAAGAGCAATCCCACCCCGGCGCTTCCAACCCACGTAGGCAGAAGAAGCAGAAAGCCCTTCCTACTGCGAGAGCCCCGGCTGGGGATTCCAGCAGCAATGACTCCTTCCCCAGAAGCCCTTCATACCTGCGCCAATGAGCTAAATATTGACATTGCTGCTCCCACATTTTCCACACCACACCCGCCCCTATGTATCCCGTACTGTTGGGACTGGCACTGTTCCAGCTGCATATATAACCTTTCCCGCAAAGGACAGACCTAACGGCTTAGAGTTTATCTGAAGCCCCCACACCCCACCGCAGGTCTTCCTAACAGTAGAGTTGCCACACTCACTGCCACGGTGTCTTAACCATGCCTGCCTTCAATATGCCAAGAGTTTATTTTCCATGTTACTCAGCGGAGGTATTATGACTGTGCTCTGGAGGCATGACCATGGCTACCTGCCGGGGCTCTGTGGGTCTGCGGTCCACTTTGGGCCGTCGACCACCAGGGCCTCCTCCTCACTTGCCCAATACGAACAGCCCCACACACAATCGTGTACTTATGGTATGTGTAGCAATTCATGTCTGTTGTAGATCCCTCAATGCCTCCCTTGGTGGGTCTCGGGTATAGCCTGGGCCCCACCCTGGTTATTGGACAGTTTCTACCCCATTTACCGCTAGGAAATTTATCCATTGTCTCATCTGATTGGTAGGATTTCCTTCCCCACCCTCGCTCAATCCACTCCCCCAAGAGTGACGCCTTGCACCTGGCACCTTCAGCCAGGCGCAACGGACGCTTCACCTACTATACCCCAGCACATCTAGGTTAAGTTGTGACCTTACCACTGGTCGCGGACGGTCTCCCACTGTTAGGCAGACGACCCGCCTGAGGGGTAGTGTATATATTGGTTGGTGTTTCACCGAGTGTTTCCTTTTGTGTTTTGTATTGTATTATGTAAAAAAATGTTGTTGTGCGTATTACCAGGGCTTGCCTGACCTTGTCCACAGTGTGTACCTTTGAGGTACACACTGAACTGAAAGATGATGGAGGCCGCTACCTCATTCTGACGGGCACCCTCTCGGGGATCCCGATGACCATTGCATGTGTTTACCTACCTAACCGACAACATGCTCGGTTTTTCGAAACATTTATGGCCAAATAGGCAGAGGTATCGAGGGGCATGGTGGTCCTAGGGGGCGATTTTAATGTAGCACTAAACCCCTTGATAGACACGTCAGACAAACGGCCCTCCCTACCGTACCGGACGCTTAAATTCTTGAAGTCTAAAACTTCAAGCCCTTAACCTCTTTGACACGTGGCGCACCGTGCACCCGGACGGTAGGGATTTCACTTACTACTCCTCTCTGCACTCCAAATACTCCCGCATTAACTACATCTTCATCACACAACGTGACTTGCCAAAGGTGACACGATCACAAATAGGTAACATTACCACATCTGACCATGCACCGGTCCTCACTACCCTCAACCTGCACCCCCCGCATCCCCGCCAATCCGTGTGGAGACTGAACTCTTCCCTTTTGGCGGATCAAAGTGTCATTGCCACCATTAAGGCAGACTTGCGCACCTATTTTCAGCTGAACGTTGGCAGTGTCTCCTCTCCGATGTCGGTATGGGAAGCTCACAAATGCGTTGTGAGGGGCCTTCTCATATCGATAGCGGCCCAATGGAAGAGGGAAAGGCTAGAGCGTCTGCGGCTGCTGTGCGCCCGCGTCTCTAGGCTGGAATCCCACCACAAAGAGGCTTATGTCGAGCTTCGAGGCGAGGAAAGAACTGTCTGATCTGCTGGAAACTAAAATCCGCAGAGCATTTACTCTTAGAAATGGTATATACTATGAGGGAGGCAATAAGTGCGGGAGGAAAATCGATATGCATCTGGGCCCACAAAAGCTTAGTGAGTAGTAGGACCCAAGAAACCAACTTTAAAATCCTGTCCCGCTGGTACAGGACCCCGGTGCTTCTCCACAAAATTGACCCTACAGTACCAGAGACCTGTTGGAGATGCACTTTGGAAAAGGGCACGCTCCTACACATTTTTTGGGAGTGCACCCTTCTCCGACCTTTGTGGAAACGGGTCCACGAACTCATCGGACACATAACAGGGGAACAATTTACATTTCACCCCGGGGTGTACTTGCTCCACTTCCGAGAGGAAGGTGTTGAGGGACCTCAAAAAACTCTCTCTCAGCATTTGATCAATGCAGCTAGAGCACTGATACCCAGACTTTGGAGAGAGGCGAGGCCCCCATCCCTTACCAAATGGATTACACAGGTAAACTACATAGCTGAAATGGAGGAACTTCTTTTCACCAAACAAGATAAACTTACCAAATTCTCCAGACTCTGGGCGCCTTGGACCCACTTCTGCCAGGGAAAGACATACGAGGAACTCATGCAGACACCCACGTAGAAGACTGACACACACGCTGATGACATACTACATTTTAGTGATGCCCCTTTGAAGGTGGGGGATAACACGCTCCACGGGTGGGTGCTCCGGGTGGAGCACTTCAGGATCTTCCTCCAAGACCCTCCATATCCCCGCTTGCCCTGGAACACTTGGTGGATTCACCACTGGGGACTCCTCCTTCTGGTTTTTCGCCTCCACTTTCTCTATACTTCTCTGTGACCTTTTTCTCGTAATGTTTAAGTTGCACCAATCCTTGTGGTTACTTATCATAGACCAAGAGAGTTACCATAGGCCGAGGTCATGGACCAGCTGGTCGCAGGCTAGAGTCCTGAAAGGCCGCAAATCTTTCCAAGCCGACCTATCCTCTCTAATGTCCTATGTGCTATGCCAGATGTTATTTTGGTGTACCAAATGTTATCGGATTACGCAGGAATTGCCGAATGTGAGAACTTTCCTGCAATGTTTAGTGGGTTAACCCAACAGCCTCACAGTTAGGAGGTTGCCCACTTGAAGAAGTAAGGTGATATGTTTTATGTGATATGTTTGATCACATTGTTTGTAATTTCTTTGTTTGATTTGCTCAATAAAAAAAGGACCATTTTAAAAGGAAACCCCCCCCCAAAAAAAAACAAATAAGGGACAGTTTTGTTAATAGTTCTTGAATGCATTTTTAAGATTTAACTCCTGAGTTTACTAGCACTTTAAAGCCGCTATTTGGGATTAGCAGGGAAGCCGTCTAAATGCTTCCTCGTCACCAGGTGACGAGGCAGCATGAAGCCGTCTTTCTGGCCAATCAGGAAGCCGGGGGGGCAGGTAATGACTCGCCCTCCAACTTCCTCATTGGCCATCTTCCCTACAAATCAGGAAGCTGGGCGGCGTGTCATTACACGCTGCACGGCTTCCTGATTGGCCGGGAAGCCACTTGGTGACGAGGGAGCATGGATTAGCCAGGAAGCCGGGCAGCATGTAATGACTTGCTGCCCAGCTTCCTGATAGCGGAAGTTCGGTTATCGGGCTAGGCATCGGAGCATTTGGGCGTGTACGAGTACTCGCCCAAATACTCGGTATCGGTGCATCCCTAACAAATTCCCTACACTAAGGGGCATGTTTATAAAGCAGTGAATGTGACATTTACCAAAAAATTACTGTGGGCAAATCCATCAATGAAATTTAAAATACATGAACCAGGACCTTTCACTTGCAGTGAATGTTTAGTGAATACCATATTTACTGCTTTATAAACATGCCCTATAACTGACTCTAATGATGTTATCATGAGATAACAGCATGCAGTAACAAATGTGTGCAATCACAAGCTAATGCAAATAATAAAAAAAATGCAAAGGATAAACTTTTTGTTCATATTCCCAAAACAGTTCAGTAGTAAAGTAAGGTAAGACGGAGTATAGGGACTTTCCTGGTATGATATCAAATGTTCTCAAACAACATTTATATCACTAGATATAGTGGAGATATAGATGTAGCTGAGCAGCATAGGGAACACGTATTTATTTCCTCTTCTCCTTCGCCTTATCTAGTGCCTATAATGCAGTATTACATTACATTCAACCTGAAAAGAAAATATGCCAAGAATGTTTGTTTTTGCCTCTATTCACACAGAGATCCACAGGGCAAAGGGGTCTGAAAATCCCTTATAAATAGATCCCTATGTGTTTATAATAAAACTGTTATTTGCGAACTTTTGCTATCATTCCAGGCAAATCCCTATACATTGTCTTGCCTTAATTTACAAGAAAAATTGAATTCAAACTGAATGCGCTTATCAAAATAACAAGTAGCATGCAAGGAAGGAAAGAAAGAGCAGTGCTTGTCAAGTACTGACTTCTGCTGCTTCAACAGATTCATCATTTAGCCAAGCAACACTGTTTACAGGAGAGAGATTGAGAATAATTTTCTTTGAGATGTTACATACACCTAAGCAAAACAAAATATAAACGCCATAAATAAAATCTACCTGAAGACTGAAAACATAGGTGGAGACACTGACGTTTCCAAACTTACCCAACACACATTCCCAGCAGACTCTTTTCTAGACCTGTGGATACAGAGAAGACATTTCATTAATATATAAAGAGTATACTTTCTACATATTTTTCAGAATACCAACACATATACGTAAAATCAATATGGATTCTCCAAACTTTATCTCTGCACCGCCAATATGTAAAAAGCAATCGAGCTTTTATCTGAATGATCAAGTGTTGACAAACTAACCCTGCTAACTGCTGATGTGTTCCAGCTATTCTCTTTGCTTTCTGAAAGACTGGATCTGCTGATCACCTGTTCACACATGAAGATTAATAAGATATGATGCTTACAAACCAGCACCTGGTCATAGGCGAATGGTAATGTGTTCATTCTGATTTTATTGGACATGGGTCTTTTTTTTTACTTAACTATGTAACTTCTCATAGACTGCTTCCTGCATTGTTCAATATTAACCTCTTGCCGTCCGCCCGTAGTAAAAAAACGGACGGACGGCACTGCAGCATCTGCGGGTTGCCGTCTCCAGACGGCAATTTTTTTCTGCTCGCGCGCGCCCCCTAGCGGGCACGCACGGGCAGAAAAGACCCGCTAAATGCACACACCCATTACCGGGTGTTTCACATATAGGCGATCGGCGGGTCCATAGCCCGCCGATTGCCTATATGTGCTCGTTCGCGGCACCCCCCCTCCCCCCCCGCGCCCGGTCGGCGCTTCCGTTTTTTTT
>NW_017306817.1:229188-249577 GCF_000935625.1 Nanorana parkeri
GTTACATATCGCCGCGAACGTCGCAGTGAGAGCAATCATTTTAGGGCCATCAATCACTGATAACACTAAACTGATGAGCGGTAACAGCTTTTAAAGCGTCGCCTAGGGCCAATTTTGGGTATTATCGTTTTTTGAGGTTTCGCGCGCGCACGCAATTTTAAGGCTTGACATGTTTAGTGTCTTTTTACCCGACGTGACCCCATCTTTTATATTTTACCAAAAAATTGGGTAATAATAAATGTTTTATCATTTAATATAGGGGAAACTGTTTTTTTTTAAAAAATTTCGGTAATTTTTCCTTAATATAGTAAAAAAATAAAACCCCCAGTGGTGAATAAATACCACCAAAAGAAAGCTCTATCTGTCCCCAAAAAAGGGTATAAAATTAATTTCAGTACAGCGCTGCATGACGGAATAAATGTCAGTTAAAGTACCGCAGCGCTGAATACTGAAAAATGGCCTGGATGGGAAGGGGGTTTAACACCACGGATGTCAACTGGTTAATACAAATTCATTACAATGCTAAATGGAACAACCTTTGAAAAGCTATACAGCATTGAGCAAAGAGACCTAGCCTACCAGTAATCATTCCATGCAGGAATCAATGGACCCTCATCCTCATCAATATCTGCATGGATGTCATATGGATGAGGGGGCAGATCTACTAAATTTGTGTATTCAGTTATTTTACAGTACTTTCAACTATCTCATCTGCAGTCTGGATGTTCAAGACAATGTCGTACAGTTTTAGTCAAAAGAAGTAAAAGAAACAGGTCACCAGCACTCGTTTAGAATAAATATGTCCTTTTTTAATGGACAATTGTGTCACTACAATCAACAGAGCCGACGTTTCGGGGCCGCACAGGGTCCCTTCTTCAAGGCAGTAAAATTGTATGGTCAATCTTTCTGAAGGAAGCAGTGGCTGAGAGGTAGACTTTCACAGCCTGAACCACATCCAGACAATGGGGGGAATTTTCTTTCTGGTGAACTGGAGCCAGACAGAGGGAAGGAAGAATGATATCCTGGTAGAAGTGAAGGACAGAAACTACCTTAGGTAAGACAAAAGTACTGGGCCCCAACACCACCCTGTCCCTTCGCAAAACCAAAAAAGGTTCCTTGCAGGATAAGGCCGCCAGTTTAGGCACTTGTCTCACAGAGGAGATGGATACCAACAGCAGAGAAGGAATACCACCCTGAGGGGGAGAGTATAGAGAGGAATGGGCTGTTTCTGTTTCATAACCCACGGAGTCACAGGGAGAACTATATGGGAGTCTTCCTGTACAAAGGTCTTAAATCAAGAAGTAAGAGGCCTATGGTCTCTAAAACAAGATAGCAAAGTGCAGAAACTGGACCTTGCTCCGAGCCAAATGCTGATCCAGACCCAGCTGTAGAAAGGAGAGGATTCTTCCCCCAGAGAAACTCCTAAGCTAAAAGAGACTCACACCAAGTGAAGTATGCCTTACAGGTCCAAAGATAAACCTCCAGATAGGCGCAGCAAGATGTTGATCGGGAGAGGAGACTACTCAGACAACCAAATACCCTACACCAAGAGGTTGCCCAGGACTCTTACCCAGCCCAACAGGCTGACATCCATTGTGAGAACCTGCTCAAACACAGGAAAGAAGGACTTCCTCAATTCCACAGCCAGATTCCTGAGTCACCAAACCAGAGACAACCTGCTGAAGGAATTGGTCTGTCTAAGGACTAGGCTGTCTTGTCTCATGAAAAACACAATGTAGTTGCTGTGTTGGTAGTGTACGGGACCCAGTGCAAAGAATAGCAATCGCAAATACGCTGGAAAGATAGGGACATGCAGGTACGTGTCCTATATGTCTGCAGGAGGTAGGAAGGCTCGCTTGTGAAGGAAGGCCATGACAGACCAGGTAGATTCCTTGCAGAGTTATTGAGCGTGAAGGAAGACATTCAGTGCTTTTAGATTCAAGATGGGTCAGATGCCCACTTTAAGTTTGGGAACTGTGGAAAGGTTGGAGTAAAACCCATAAAAACAGTCTGCTACAAAAACTAGGGCAATGGCATCTTGATCTAGAAAACCCGATAAAGCTCAATGGAGATGTGGAGAGTCTAAAGGACCCAAGACTGGGAATACCACTGGTAGAAGACTTATCCTCTAGTTTGAGGATAGTGTGCACCATATCAATAACAGCTGAAACAGCCTCTTTTAATTTGGAGGTAATGGCAGAAGACTGACTCCTCAGAGGGAAGCTTGAATGATAAGGAATTCATTTAATCAGTCAGTCCCAGCAAATAATGGTTTAGAGACCACCAAGGCCGTTGGGCAAGTCATATATAATCTGCAGAAGGCATGGTACCCATACATTGTATTGCAGAAAAGACTCAACCCGAGCATGTTACATCAGTGCTTGGTCTCACAGTGTTAACCGCTTTGGTGGTGGAAACTGGTGGGAAAATAGGATTTTTGTACTCACCGTAAAATCATTTTCTCTCCGTTCATTGAAGGACACAGGCAACAGATCGTAGATCCTGAATGGTAGGGTAATATCGCCACCTGCAGGAGAAGGACGCTAGGCACAAAACTAAAGACCAATTACAGCCTAGGGGCGGCCCCTGCCGGTGGCCAAACCCCCCACCTGCTGACAAGTCTCCAGTTTAGTAACAAATACGCCCCTTAACGGCTTACGCCTGAGTCACAACAGTACGTATCCACCAAGAGATGGTAGCCGCCGACGCGGCCCGACCCTTACGAGGACCCTCCGTGAGCACGAACAGGGAGTCGGTCCCGCGGAAAGAAGCCGTAGCTTCCAAATAAACACAAAGAGTGTGAACCACATCCAAACAGTGGAGCGCACGCTCCTTCCTATGAACCGGCTTTGGACACAGGGAAGGTAAGACAATGTCCTCATTCAGATGTAATGCCGACACAACCTTCGGCAGGAACGCCGGCCGAGGACGGAGAACCGCCTCGTCCTGATGCAAAACCAGCATTGGGGACTTGCAGGACAAGGCAGCCAACTCCGACACCCGCCGAACGGAAGTGATGGCCACCAAAAAGGCCACTTTCTGTGACAAAGATATAAGCGGAATCTCCCGAAGAGGCTCAAACGGGGATTCCTGCAACACCGAAAGCACGAGATTCAAATCCCACGGAACCAAAGGCGCGCGGACAGGGGGAGCAATGCGTGTCACCCCCTAAACAAAGGTGCGAACCAAAGCATTAGACTCCAAAGGCCGCTGGAAAAGCACCGCCAAGGCCTAGATTCGGCCCTTCACAGTACTCAAGGCCAGACCCTGAGCCACCCCGCGCTGCAGGAACGCAAGGATTCCGCTGATGGAGAAGAGCCTCACACCAGGGCGCGCTCTGAGCATAGTGGATATGACCGCATCGGACAACCCCCGGTCCTTCAGGACCTGGCTCTCAATAGCCACGCCGTCAAAGCCAGCGACTGTAAATCAAAACGAAGATATCCTCACACGTCCACCCAAACAAAACACCCTGATGTAACATTCTAGCCCACTCCGAGTCTGAGAGACCAAGGCCGAAGCCAAGACCGGACGCATGAGAGCGCCCGAGAGAGTACAGGGACCGCAAAAATTTAAAGGCAACCTAATAACTTGAGGTAGCTCCTGATGCCCAAAATGCTAAGCCCACAAACTAACAGGGTTATTCACAAAAGGGTGAAGAGTTTGGAGATGGCAGGAGAAGTGAACAATCTAGGACAACATAGCTGAACTGGAAAGTGAGCTGAATTGGAGAATTTTTCCAAATCAGCTTTTTTGGCCTAAATTGTTCACTTCTTCTGCCTTCTCCAAACTCTTCACCCTGTAAGTCTTTAGAGACAGGGCAAGCATGAGGCATTGCTAGTGTCTCTCCACCCGAAAAGTGCTCCGTGGCTAGATTTTTACCAGAACAGTCTTGAAAGCGCCCTACATGGAACCCAGTGCCTGAAGGCCACTTCCAGGCTAGCCCCAGGAATGTCCAGTGCAGCAAGGTCTGCATGCGGCACTCCCAAAACCCAGACTGTGGACAGCAATGCCAGATTGCTGCATTGGAGAGACCGGCCCCAGCAGCGGTGTAGAGAAGAGCCTTAATTAAAGAAAAAATGTTCAAGAAATAATGGTGCTAAAATAGTTTAGCCTTTTACACAGCAGAGCTGAAGAAAAGACATGCATCCTCCTAAGACACTAACAAAAACTGAGACATGCTGGTAGTAGGAGGGGTATCCTGGGCTGGCCTAAGGTTTTTTTGTTTGCAAATGTCCATCCTCCTGTAGGTGGCTGTATAACCTGAAGGTGAATGACTTCCTGTGCCCCTCAATGGACAAGAAAGAGATCACAATTATCTATTTAAGTTCATACATAAAAGTGAAAAAAAGAAAGCCATGTTTAGTCTGTCCTACTTCTTTTGTTATATCGTGAGACTATTTGAAATTAGAGTCTAAATCCAGAAGCAGCAGAGAATTCCAAACACTGAATGAAATTGCTTGTTAAATATGTCTTTCGCAGCACAGGCTGGCAAGGTTCTATAATCAAAATAAAGAGAAATGCTTTTTCTTCCTAAGCGCTACTTCAAAAGAACATTCTTGACACTTTAATAAATAGGTTTCTCGGACTCCTGCTCTGATGCATTTTTTACAGAAAAAAACAGAATCTCTGGTCTGAAATATAGAGAAAAAAACAGTGCAGTACAGGATGCCCCATATTCCCAGTACCTGCTACATGGCCCTCATCTATGGCCTTGTGGCTGCTAGGAGCCTGGGAAAGGGTTTATGATTGCTTATCCCTCCTTTAGGCTCCGTTCACACCTAGGCAACAACATTTTTGCTTGTTTCTACGTGCGTTTTCCCGGCATGTTTTTGTGCAGTTAGGGGGAGGGAAGGGTGCTCCGCTGTCCTCTGTGCAGGCCCGGGACCTCAGCAATTCCACCAGCTGACCTCCCCTCTGATCACCAAATTCAGACGTGATCAATTCCGCTTTCAGACTGTCATTTCTCTGGCTTCTTTGGGGTCTCTAGGTGACATTAGGGGGGATTAGACCCCTGATGCCTCCATTAAGAGGACCTGTCACTGTGTCTGTGCCATCACCTAGGGGGCTTATTAGTCCTCTTTGTGATAGCAATAAAGTGTAAGAAAAAAAAGCAAGTTTAAAAATTAAAGGTACACATAAAAAAAATTAAAAGAAACACCCAAAAATCTCCCCGCTCCCACGTAAGGCACGTACAAACTCAAACATGTGTCAGGTGCGCCTATGTGTGAAAACAACAATCACACCACACGTTACATATCACCGTGAACGTTGGAGTGCAAATAATAATTCTAGGGCCACCAATCACTGTTGAGACTAAATTGATGAGTGGTAAATGCTTTTAAAGTATCACCTATGGCCAATTTTGGGTATGGTAGTTTTTTTGTCAATTTTGGAGGGGGAACGCAGTTTTAAGGCTTGACATGTTTAAAGTCTATTTACCCAATGTGACCCTGTCTTTTATGTTTTATCAAATAATGGAGTAATATTAAATGTTTCATAACATAGGGAAAACATGTTTGCTTTTTCTACATTTTTGGTACTTCTTTCTTTATAAAAAAAAAAAAACCCCAGTGGTGATTAAATATCATCAAACAAAAGCTCTATCTGTCCCAAAAAAAGATATCAAATCATTTCAGTACATCACCTTTGTTGGCATTTTTTTCTCACTTTGGCAAAACGGCATTTCAGTACAGCGTTGTATGACTGAATAAATGTCAAAGTACCTCAGCGCTGAATACTGAAAAATGGCCTGGACAGGAAGGGGGTCTAACACCCTTGTCTTCAAGTGGTTGAAATGTCTTTATTAGGGGGGCTTCTGATAAACTTAGCATATCTGCAGTCCTGCAAAGATCACATTGTATCCTGGTTTCCGAGAAATTGACGCCTAAGTTGCAAGACACTATGGCCAAATTCCGCAAGGCTTGGGATCCGTGGGTCTCCAATTTTCTACCACCCAATTTTGATAGAAAATTACTGGAACTCTAACCCCTATGGATTCCCATTCGCTAAACTCTCTGGGATAGTGGGGGCCCCCATGGCCATTCTCGCTCCTACTTCTTTTCTTTTTACATTTAATTTATTTCCCCATTTCCATTTCTCCTGCTGTCGGCTTTTCTTTCATTAATTGTTATCTCTTTGATATCAAAGTTGGTCAACCTGCCTTCTGACTTTGAATCGGGGCTGGACTTCAGTAGTCTACACACCATGTGTTGATATTGCACCTTGATGACCATATCTTGTAATATTGTATATTTTCTTTTGTTAAACTTACCCTGTAACGTGTAAATAAAAATTATTGAATAAAAAAAAAATCTTTATTGGGGTATGGTCCTTCAATTATCAGCAGTGGAATAGGACATCTCCGTACAGCCTGGTCACAGAAAAGCTTTTTCTTTATGCCTTACTAGCTGCATATGCTAAGCAGCCGGTATGTTTGCCTCTGGGAATGTTTTGTCATGCATAACTAAAACCAGTGTGACTATAATAGTAACAGAATAGACCGCTGCTCAGTATGAAAAATCATTCAACAAAACCTCCATATACTATATGCAAAAGAACTGGATAGGAAACTGGCACAGAGATCCAGTGGGTTGCAACATTTTTACCCAACACTATATTGTAACTGAGTGTACGTTAATATGGACCATACTGTGCCTGGTAAGAGCTAGACATAGTGAAGAGACTATGGCATAATGTCTATAGTAACAGCATAGAGTGATAAGGCTTTATAACACATTGGCATAGTCCCCATGCTGACTCATGTTTTTTACATTCACTGCTGCCATTTATATGACCGTAATCATTTTCCATCAGGATGTTAACTTGCCTCATTAGAATAGTTTATGGCCCATCTTTTTTATTTGGTTTTCATTTGTGATTGGGGCAGAAATAACCACTGGCTATGGAAGACATGCCTTTGTACACATGATTTCAGGGTAGTGCCAAGCTTTTACAACAGGCTTTGGCAGAAGTGCAGGATTATAAGTTAATGCAACACTAGTAACCTGCCAGGAATTGTCCAGGCTTTCTTTGCTGACTAATTCAGTTCCTGAAAATAAGGATCTCATTGAGCTCTTAGGGCAGTGGTTCTCCACCTTTCTAGGGCCGGGACCCCTTGGTAACATTTGCCAAGTTGTGGTGACCCCCAACGGTAAAATTTAGGGATGACGCGGCTGCTGCTGCGACATCTGACGGCGTGGCGGGAGAACTGACACTGCTGCGCTAGGAGAGGGCTGAGGAGGACTCTCACCTTATTATTGTTTATTTTTTAATAATTTGTTTCTTATTTCTTTTTAATCGCTTTTTTATTTTTTACATTTCTTTAATAATTTTTTAATCTATTGTTTTCCCACTTAACTTCATTGCTGTCACACAGAGGTAACAAGCCACTCTGTAATAGCAATTGGAGGTGACAGGTTCTCTTTATTGACCCAGTCACCTCCAATACAGGAGTCCTAGCACAGCACTCTGCTGGAACTTCTGTGACAGGTGAGAGGGGAAGACTGCTATCCCCTCTCACTGTGCACACGGAGCGGCAGGTTTACTTTTAACCCTGTCGGGAAAAAAACAAAAAACTTTCTCCTGGAAAGGTTTAGTCAGCTCGATGAGATTTTTTTTTTCTTTTCTGACTGGAAAAAAAAGAGCAGAGAAAGCGCTTCTCTCCTGGGAAGCCGGCTCCATGCTCTCTCGTCACCAGTGATGAGGGAGCATGGAGCCAGCTTCCTGATACAGGAAGTATCGGGCTAGGCATCGGAGCATTTGGGCTAGTACGAGTACTCGCCCAAATACTCGGTATCGGCACCGATACCAGTATCGGTGCATCACTAATAAATACTTTAAAATTCTTAACCCTTGCAGTGGGGCTACCCCTGCACTGCAAGGGGTAAGTGCTGGTTGGTGTCTAGGTTCAAAAAAAAGTTATGAGTTTTTTTTAACCTAGACACAAATGAGCACTTAACCCTTGCAGTGCAGGGGTAGCCCCACTGCAAACAATAAGATCCCCCCCCAGAGTTCTACTTTAAAGCAGCGGGTAAACAACTCTTGCCATAATGTGCACCTCTGTTGCTGCCATCTTCTCTACTTCTTTGGGGTCTGGCATCTTCCTTCTTTGATCTGTAGTTACATTGTGCAAACTAGGTAGGTTTTGTTTGGGCTAATAGGCTTTTATTGTAGAAGAGACTCTGTATGGCCTGCTGTTATAAAAACTTATTTCTGCCAGCAATGTTTTCTTCTTAATGTATGTTTTCTTTTGCATGTTTAGCTCAATGTAAATTGTCAGTGAGCCTTGGGGCCACACTAAATGAACTCTTTTGCACATGCGCAGGGGTTATGTCATCCCAGGCCAGCCAATCACGACGGCTAAATATACCATACCCAGAGCAAGACTGCATATGTGACGGAGCGACAATACTTTGTTACAATTTCTTTTGCTCATTTCTAAACTTTGTACAGATCTACACCGCTGCCCTGAGCCGACTAGGTCAAGAAGCAGTTCTGCAGAAAATGGTCTGAAATCAACCACAAGCTGAGCTGTTCCTACCTGGTATCACTTGTTTCTTTCCAAGTACCACTACAAGTGGATCTCGGGATAAAGAGCTGTCAATTACGCGCCCGTCCTCCAGCCTTCCCTAGAGACAAAAAGAGTCAGACAAATTATATGCACAATCTTTCATCCGCAATGCTGCAAAAATATATATGGGTAAGCATACAGTCACACAATTGGGACTATTCAATAAGGCAATGCAAATGCAAGTTTAACATGCAAAGTGCATTAACCTGCTAGTGCAGACGGTATTAAAAATAGTCAGCATTTGCAGTATTCCTCAACAGGATTGCTGGACAGGAAGTCAGCTATGCCTTTGGAATTTGATATTCTGGTGAGCTTCTGAAAATAATAGAATCCTAGATAAAAACTCTACATGTTGGAAAACAAATACAAATTCGAGTGACATCATTTTTTCCCCAATCATTTACAGTGTATATCTGCACAATGTATAGTAATTAGTAAACATTTATGGAAGAAATACATCCGCTTCACACATTGGAGAGAGCGTTGGTCCTCGTCTCTAGTAATGATATTATTTACGATGTGCTATAAGAGATGGAGAAAAAAACTGCTATTGCATTCTGTAAAAATACATTTAATTGCTATGATATGCTTATCAGAACGCAGGTTGTTGCAATTAACGGCCTTTTTATTGTCGGCAAGATGCCGTGCTTATGAAAATGGCTTGTCTGTAATGTAGATTAATAGGCGCTTCTTCTTTCACAAGAGATAAAAGGCTGATCCTGCAGATTTCGCTTTTTAACTGCTATTATTAACATTAATGTCTTTTTCAAAAGACCCGTTCTGCACTTCACAGCAAACACTATGAGAAAAGAAAAGGAATATTCCAAATCTTTCCCTGACAACAATGTTCAACAATCTTGGAGTGTTTTTAAATAAGAGCAATGCATATTTTCTCTTTTAATATTTATGATTCCCTGAACAACATGACGGTCCAGTAAGATGCAGAAATAAAGTGATCTGGTCACAATTGGAGGATTTTAGTAACAATCTTAAAATCAGCCTCGTCAGTAGGTGGGAAATTTTTCAGCTATTTTGTTTATATCTGTGTTTATACTACAGATTTAAGACTGGGTTGTGTGGGAGATCACAAACCCTTTAACCAGGATCTACTGCCTGTATCACAGCAGCCACTTCACTCTCTGGCACAGTTAGGCCCGGTTCACACCTGGGCGTTTTGTAGCACGTTCGAACGCTCTACAAAACGCTCAAACATTGAAATCCCATTATTTCCTATGGGTATGGTTCACACCTGGGTGTATTACAGGCCATATGAATGTGCTACAAAACGCCCTATGCCCAAAGAAGTACAGGAGCTTCTTTGGGGCGTTTTTGTCACGCGTTTCCATTGGGATATAGCCAAGTAGCCCTTCGTAAACTAAACATGAGAATGTAGACCATCCTAGGAGCAAGCAGCAGAGGCGGAGGGGGGCGCACATTTCCCCAGCACCATACAAGCAATCAGGCAAATGCTTGTATGTAACAGCTTTAAAAAATGTTCATAGTTTCCTGCTGAAAAATGTCCACCCACCCTCAAGTGCTAGCTGGCCAGCCGTTTAAATTACAATGGGCAGACAGCAAGCAGTTGAAAGACCTCCAAACTACAGAACATTCTAGAAGTGCTCCTGAGCACATTTTTAAAGTGCAAAGATTATTCAGCTTCATATACTCAAGTCAGTTCATGGCTATTCAGCATGCAGCAGGTTCGCCGCAAGCTTGCATCAATTTAGAGACAGTTTTAAGACAACATAAACTAGGATAATAAATCTGTTACTCTATGCATTAGAAATCAGGGATGCAACAGTTTAGAAGATGCTGGTGATGCAACCATTTAGTAAATGACTCTTTAAAATCCAGTATAAAATTATTACACTTGGAATGCTGACCTTAGTGGAAGACAGTAGTTACAAAGTTCCTTTAGATCAAGAGTGGAAAAAGACAGGATACATGTCTGTAATGTATTAGCATGTACGTTAAAACTGTGTGCATTTCTCAGTCATGTATAATATATACAAACATATATGACATCGGCACGCACAGCTGCTGGATATAGTCCTCGTACTATTTCAGCTCGAGTCTTGGGTAGTAATCCCTTCTGCAGGCTGCCACAGCCATGAATTAATGTACAGCAGAGATGTAGCAATGCAGCAACCAAACAAGACTGAGGGAACTGCACAACTTTCTAACATTTCCCTTGTGTTCACTCTGTCCCTGCACTGTCACAGCACAAGAGGAGGCTACTACCAAATCATAGATTGCTTGATGGCAATTTGTGGTGTGTCAATATTAGGTTTTATGGTGTGGTGACTAGACACATAGATTTAAAACAAACAGTATGACAGCAGATAAAAGCAGCAGGCTCCCTCTGATTTATCACCTGCCTAGAAACATCAAACCTCGTCTTATTCGTTTTATGCTCTGAAATATTTTATATTGGTGGATCAAGGAACAGAAATTAACATTAGCCGGGTGATTAATAGTACCCCTGGTGGAGCTAGCTGTCACTATGATCCATTTAATCCTTCTCATTATAATCACATTAAAAATCAAATAACGTCCACATTAGGTGCTGTTCACTACTTTAATTTTCCCTTCAAAAAACTGAGGGCTTGCAGGGGTGGGAAAACTCCAGTCCTCCAGCTGTGGTGACTACAAATCCCATGATGCATCTGTCTCTGGGAGTCTGTGGCTCCTGAGGCTCATTGAATGCCTCATGGGATTTGTAATTCCACAACAGCTGGAGGGCCAGAGTTTGCCCACCCGTGCAATACAGGGACCAGGTATAAAAAACGACGGGAAAGGACAGGACGTGAGGGGAGGCAGATAGTGAGATAGTGGAAGGTGAGATAAAAGGCACCTCAAGTATCAGAGGGGAATCTGGAAAAATAGAGCTCTATCTTCATGCATTTCACACATTATCTGCGTCGGTGCGCTGGATGCTATTCATCTTTCCTAGTGCACCTGCGTTGCAGCAAGCCACAAGGCACAGTAATGCATTACCATGCCTTGTGGTGCTCAGAGTTGCTAAAAATAGCCCATGCACGTTCTATTGGTTCTATTCAGTGCGACAAGAAGCCCATTCAAATGAATGGCCTGCCTTAATGCAACACAAAAATGTAAATGAGCCCTCAAAGTTTAAACAGGTGAACTACACCTTACTTTACACTATAATAAATCCAGTCCAGGGCCACTTAGAATTTTACTACATCAGGCCATACAAATGCTTTCTTTGCTGCAGACATAATCCAGCTACCTCTCAAAATCCATTCTTACACATGGGTCTTTCAAATACCAAAATGTTGCCCAAAGGTACATTGGGGGAAAAACACCTGCTGCATTTTGGTGCAAAGACTTGTATTATCCTTTTCAGATCACCAAAATCGGCTCTCTCTCAACACTAATAAAGATACAGTATGTCCAAAATGTATTGACATGACTGGCGAAAGAAAAGCACAAGGCTTGAGCCATATGTTACATTTGATGTATCTCCTTATTTACAACTCATTTTAATACTTTGATTTCAACTCAGGCAGTTGTCAATAAAGGGTTACAGGGTTGCTGTAATTGTTTCAATTCTCATTTGGAGTCCCACAAGTCACACTGCCAACTGCGATAAGATGCATATGCTCATAAGCAGGAACTTGATTATGCAGGTTTGCATGTAGTAGATTAATCACAGCCAATCACAATACGAGCGAATTAGGAGGACGTTTATACAGCTGATCACCGCCGTTAGGGTACAGGTACCAATTATGGATGTGCTAAAGCTGTCCATGTAGCGTACCTAAAGAGATTGTCATGTGTGGGTCAATCTGCATAAAAGGCTGCTTTAGAGCCCTATCACACTTGTGCATTGTAGTAAATTGGTAAAGGACACACTTTACACATTTACAGTGCCATTTATTCTGAATGGCACCCAAATGCATCTGTACAATAAAAATGCATCTGCAGATGTGAATACTCCGCATTGTGGTGTTGAAAATAATGCAGGTGTGTTTTTTCATGTGGTGAGGTGCATTTATAGTCCATTCTAAATTAATGACTGTCTAAATGCAACATGCATGTGTGCATGAACAAAGTTACTGTCACACTACAATAGTATAAATGGGCCACTAGACCTAATTCTGTAATGTTTATTATCACAGGTATTTATATAGCACCAACAATTTACGCAGCGCTTTGCATAGTGCACATTCACATGAGTCTCTGCCCTCAAGGAGCTTACAATCTAATCTCACATACATACGTACGAGGGCCAATTTAGACAGGAACCAATTAACCTACCAACATGTCTTTGGAGTGTGGGAGAAAACCGGAGTAACCGGAGGTAACCCAAGCAAGCACAGGGAGAACATGCAAACTCCTTGCAGGCAATGTCCTGACCACGATTTGAACAGGGGACCCCTAGTGCCACAAGGCTGAAGTGCTAACCACTACACCACTGTTTGACTGGCAGATCTTTTTTCAACCACTTGACTGTTGTGTGCTCTTGCAGTGCAGCTCTAATCCCCAGATGTTATGTGACCATTTTTTATCTGTGCTCTTTTTCCAATGCATACTACACTGACATGCTGTAGCTACAGACATGAACAAATCCCCATCTGACCCCCAAATACCACTATATTAGTGTGCACTAAACAAACTCTTTCCAAAATGAAATAGCGTTGTGATATTTGGCTATCTGGATACACACGTGGCTTATAGGAGTTCCTAACAGCCTTTTTAAGGTAACATGTCTTGAAAACTGTAAGCAACATGACTAGAATATCAATTACTTGTTAAGAGCAGAGCCATACATAGTGCTTCTGAGCAATGGAAATGCTCTTATTATACAAAGAGATTTTCCATTATGTTGGGAAATCACTGTGTGATCAGCCAACAATTATTCCTCATAGAAGGAGAAAATCTGGCACCAAGATTCCAGCAAAGATCTTTCACCAGCAGGGGGGATAGCTGTGTATGCCCCTTCATTAGAATTTTACAGCTACCTAAATTTGGCCATACAAGGGCCAATGTCTGCCACTGGTGCAACTTATTTCAGTGCTCCTGTCAAGTGTGAACAATATATTGTTTGGGATTATAACCTTTAATAATAATCTTTTTAAAAACCCAACCTTTTACTACACAGACACTTTAAAGTAGAGGTGCACCAAAATAGAAATTTTAAAACCGAAACCGAAATAAAAAAATTGTCAGACCGAAAACAAAAATGTTTTTTATTTAAATTTTTTTCAAATATTTTATTTTTATTTATTTTTTATAAACTTTTTCATTTTCTATATTTATTTATATTTATTAATTCATTTTTTATTAAATAATGTTATTTTTTACTTTACTTTTAGGGGCTTCTGGGAAATATTAGGGGTCTAAACAGACCCCTACTTCCCTTTTAAAATAGAAAAAGAGATTGAGGACACAAAGTGCTCAACCTCTTTTTCTGTGTCCCCTGTTATCAATGAACAGGAATCCTCTATGAGTGGTCCTGTTCATTGATAACATGAGGACATGGTATGTTTACTATAAACTACAACTATGAATGAACAGGAGGAGATGTAGATCACTCCCATTCATTCATAATTGAGGATATAGTAAACATACCATGTCCTCAATTATCTACAAACACTCAGCGATCACTGATCACTGAGTGTTTGTACCTTGCTCTTTTCTCTGACACACTGTCACAGGAGGCTGAGTGAGCGGTGCAGGGAGGAGAGCTCAGCCTCCTGTGACAGCGCTGGCTGCCTCCGCCCACACCGCTCTGCCGGCCTGTGATAGGTGGCTGAGCGGTGTGGAGGAGAGACGCTGGCCGCTCACGGCGCTCTCCTCCCGCAGCGCTCGGCAGCTTTTCACACTTTCTCTCCTCCCCGCTGGGACACAGAGCAGTGCCCAGCGGGGAGAAAAGAAAGTAGGGATGCGCCGATGTATCGGCAGGAAAATGACACATTCGGCATTATGCCAAAAGTGTCATTTTCAGCCAAAATATTTTGGCGGACGATATATCGGTGCATCCCTACTTTAAAGTGAACCTGAACTCAAAAGTAAAATTTTGCTTTTTTACCAGTAGAACCCTGGAAATTCTACCTTTTGTCTGGCACTGTTCCTTACATTTAGCAGTCCACTTCCTGGCAGGTGAAGGTGCCTAGATACTCCTGTGCCTACAGTCTCATAGCTGTATGTGAAATCTCATGCACTGCTGCCTCTGACTGCTAATTTCACCAGTTTTGGAGTGAGATTTGGTGATATCATTGTACTTCTCCTTGCTGGCAGCTCTGACGTTAGCAAAGCCTTGCCTCTACCAAGATGGATGCAGAACAATACATGGCAAGTCAGTAATGGGGAAAAGATTAGCTGCAGGGAGATCATAGGCAATAATGGTGACAAGCGCTTTGCCATCTGCCTGGCTCTTTTTGGGTACAACTTCCAGAGTTCAGTTCCTCTGTAAGAAGACTACTCCTGAGTGTACCAGTAGAGTGTAGTCATTAAGAAGATGGGCACAGTTTGCTTTTGTCTGCAACAGAGATATTAAGACAAGAACAGCAGGCAGGTAGAGATCAGCCTATTGTCACTTGAATAATGCATTCCCCATCACACCGCATGCTTTCTCCTGCATCAGACAAAGAAAAGATATGGCACACGCACAGTTTGCTCCATTTTTATGGCAGTCCGCCATAAACTTTCCAACATGTCGAAAGATAACTGTGTAATTAAAAGCATCTCTGCTCTCACAAACACTAAGAGGTCTACTTATAAATGTTTTACACACAATTCATTTTAGCATACATAGTTACATACATACATAGCATTTACCAGGGATTAACACATTTCCTCAAATTAATCAAAATGAGTGGTAGTTGTGTGAACATTCATAAATAGATCCCTAAGTGTCACTCTTTTGTAAACCCCTTTATGGCCTGATTGTCTCCACCTTAGTAAGGTTGTGTATGGCTACCCTTAAGGTGCCATCAGAAGTCAAATGAGCATCCCCAACATCTGTTTTAGTAAGGCTGTGTATGGTTACCCTTATAGTGTCATTAAAAGAGAACTATGGGGTAAGTGTTTTTCCCCATAGTTCTCTTAAGGGTCAGGGGAGAACATATACTAACCTCCTCCCGTGACCCAAAGCTCAGTATATTGCGAGCTACAATGCTGTCGAGATCCACCCAGTTCCATGATTGACAGCTGGCTCTGCCTATATAGAGGCAAAGCCAGCTGTACCCGCCCCCTCCCCCGTCCGTTCCGCCAGTCAGCACTGGAGGATCGGAGCAGTTAGGGGGGAATCCTTGCGCGGAGCCGTGACTGACAGTCACGGCTCTCTGCAGGGAGATGATCGGAAAGTGAGCGAGCAACTGTATGTGTTCGCTCACTTCCCGATCTATTGAGCCAACCTGTGACAGTTTCATTGTCACACGTCAGCTCGAACTATGAGGATGAGTGATTTTCACTCACCTAATAGTTCTCCTTTAAATATGAGATGAGCAATCCACATGTATGTTTTAGTCAGATTGCATATGACACTTAAAAAAGAACTCCAGGCAATTGGAAAATTAACCCTTGCAGTGTTGCAGGACTGAGAATCAGGTCAGTGTATCTTCTTTATTTTAGCCCCTAAACCAAAATGGGCAGTTAACCCTTGCAGTGCAGGTGCTATCATAAATGGGAGGTGCATCCCCTACATCTGTTTCATTCAGACTGTGTATGTCTACTCCTCAGACATGAGATATGCACCCCCCACATCTGTGTTTTCTGCAGGCATCCTGGCTGACAATTCTGGGGGGATACAGATTGGAAAGGTTTGCACACAGGTTTGTTACCCCTCAAATACACCAGTACTGTCTGTCTGACAGAGCCGCTTCACAAAGCAAATTGCCTTGTCATGAATGTAGGGCTGCAACCAACCAATCAATTAATCGATAATAGTCGATTATAGGAATAGTTGTCAACTATGCCCAACATCGATTAGTTAGTTGGATCCCCTAGCTCTCTCCTCCACGCTGGGAGGAGGGCACCGCAAGCAGTGGGCGGGTGCAATAGCCAGCCTGCTATTGACAATTGAAATTGCCAATAGCAGACTGGCTATTGCACCAGACCACTACCTGTTGTATTTACATTCAGCTGCCGTCTTTGGAATCTTGCCACTGTCAGCTGTCATTCCCTGGCTGAAGCTATTCAAGCTCCATGTGCTTACAATACAATTATTGAAAAAAAAAAAATCATTTTCGGTTTTGGCCTGAAAAATTCTGCTGCGGCAGGTGCTTTGTAGTGCCATTCATTTCAATGGTACCCCAAACACGCCTCCCACCCACAGTGTGATCGCCCGCACTGGAAAGCACGGTACCGCAATGCTGTGCTTTCCAGTGCAGTGCAATTGCAAAAAAGTGTGCATGCAGTATTATTCTGAAGTAAACTTTGTTTGTAACACTCCACGTGTGTATTTTATTTTAAATTAAGGATGGTATTTGTTTAATTTTTTTTATACCTGATTAATCAAAAAAATTATCGGCCAACTAATCGATTATGCAAATAATCATGAGTTGCAGCCCTAAATGAATGGGCTTGGTTCACACCACCACGTTCCGGTGGTGCGACTTAAAAAAAGTATGTCATATAGTACCTTTTTTAAGAGCACCGCAGTGAGACCGCATTGCGGTGAGCCCATAGAGCTGAATGAAATGTCACTTGTGACATATCAATAACGTTCTACAAAAAAGAAACAGTGGGGTCTATTCACAAGACGGCCGAAGCTACGGCCAGATCCTTCGGCAGCTTTGTGAATAGACCCCAGTATGATGTGTCTCAATCGAGTGCATCAGCACTGTTCTTCATTTACACTACTAAGAGCCGGCCTGCACAGATCCGTGCGGTGTGCACGGCCGTATCGGGCCGCTCCCGGAAAGGACAGGTACTGCGTGTGATTTTACGCAGCAGCCTGTTCTTCTCTATGGGAGTACACGGCTGTACACTCACCCGAGCTGCACATCCGTGCTGGTGCGGATGTCCGTACTCGTACGCAGACAAGATGGATCCTGTCTGTGTCCAAGCACAGACATCCGCAATGGCACGGATGTGCAGTTCGGGGGAGTGTACAGCCGCGTACTTCCATAGAGAAGAACAGGCTGCTGCGTAAAATCACACGCAGTACCTGCCCTTTCGGTGCGGCCCGATACATGCATGCCGCACGGATCTGTACGGGCCAGCTCTTAGCAGTGTGAATGAAGCCAAAGTCTGACTGCGTTTTTTATTGCTTTGTTAAGTCTCAACAGTATTTTGCAAATTAATGGGATCATGTAAACGCTGCTATAAAGCAATTAGCAGGCTACACAAGAATACATGCTACAGTTCCCGAATGTGCAGGCTTCAGCGATGGGATTCCCTATAGGACAGATTGGGCAGAGCACAACAATTTTAAGGGGTCTTTTACATGCATGTCTTCTTACATGTGAAGAGGTTAGGTACATTACAGTCCAGAATCAGAAGCATCTGGAACATAGTGGCTACAATTAAATTATGAATATGCTACAGATGCTTTCCTGATTGTGTATTGCTTTCTCCCAGTATATCGAGAGCTGGCATGCTGCAGATGGGTACTTCTACAGCAGGGCTAGGCAACCTCGGCACTCCAGCTGTTGTGGAACTACAAGTCTCATGAGGCATTGCAATACACTGACAGCTACAGACATGACTCCCAGAAGCATGATGGTATTTGGAGTTTTAAAACAGCTGGAGTGCCAAGGTTGTTCTACGGTGTGACATGAATGGGATACAGAAGGCAGGAGGGGTTAAACCTGAGGCCCAGCCACATCTCCACCCCTAGCTACACCATCCCCTCCCCTCATGTGTGCAGGCCGGGCCGTAGTGCTGACGTGTTATTGTTGTCACAGATGTTCCCGGTTTTGGCCCAGATGTGGCCTGGGGGACAGGGACAAAATACTCACCGTATAGTGAAGCTGAATGGTGTCCCCCATCTCAACACTGTCCACGCATGACTCTGGCTTCTCCTATGACGAGAAGGAGACAAATGATACAGAGCAAAAGACTCAATCACACAGAGCAACAGGAGAAATGAGGGGGGAGAATGGGATATGCTACAGAATGTGGCTATTGTATGAGGGCAGAAACAGAAACAGCAAGCTGCAATCTGGGAGTTTAACAGGTAAGAGAGGAGCTGAGTAATAATCGCCCATTGAGAGACCACAATGATGACAGGAGAGGCTATTACAGCTGATAACAAGGCAGCAGAAGGAGATCAGAGGAGTAAAGCATGCAGGAAGATGTAAGCATTGTGACAGCCAGGGATAAGTAATAGGCAGTGACAGGGGAGCAGCAGGGGAGACACAGGTGGAAGACTAGAGAGATGAGCTGCACACAACCAGGTACATCACAGCACAGGGGGGCTGCAGATTAAGCCAGGGGTACCAGGCACATAATGATGACTTTATTAGATGCAGGAATAGAAAGGAGTGAGGAGAGGAAACATTCAGCAAGAAAACTTCAATCAGCACAGTGAAAGGACTGCAATGAATCGCTGAACGCCTGTGACAGGAGCACACACAGGAGTCACTAGCGAACGATAAACATGATCGGGGTGTCTGTGCTGGCATTTACATGACATCAGGAAATTGGGGATGTGTGTAGAGAAGATCCCAGATGGAAACTTTGTACAACAGTGTGACAGGAGGAGTGCAGGCAGGAGGGTGACATGCACAGTCCTCATGACACGTAGGGGTCCATGTCACCTCCACCTGTGAAAGGTCATCAACACGTGGACTTATACTGGGGGCAGCACTTACCAGAGTCTCAATGCTGAGATCCGTGACATTTTCACTCTCCTCTTCCTCGGTGTCCGCCCAGATCAGTGCAGAGGAGGAGAGCAGAAGCAGCAGAAAAAGAGCCCTGAACATGGTTTGTAGAAGAGCACAGGATGGAGGGAATGTGACAGCTGCCGGAGAGAGAGAGAGAGCCAGCTCACTAGGAGCGTGGCACAGACAGAGGAGGAGGGGGAGGAGCCAACCACAGACCCGCCTCTAGTACCTTCCTACAACCCGTCCATCACTGTGCCTCCTCCCTCATACATCGCTCTGTCCTGTGTATTACACCTATTCAATTACCTCCTCCCTCATACATCGCTCTGTCCTGTGTATTACACCTATTCCATCACCTCCTCCCTCATACATTGCTCTGTCCTGTGTATTACATCTATTCCATCACCTCCTCCCTCATACATCGCTCTGTCCTGTGTATTACACCTATTCCATTACCTCTTCCCTCATACATCGCTCTGTCCTGTGTATTACACCTATTCCATTACCTCCTCCTCCCTCATACATTGTTCTGTCCTGTGTATTACATCTATTCCATCACCTCCTCCCTCTTACATCGCTCTGTCCTGTGTATTACATCTATTCCATCACCTCCTCCCTCATACATTGCTCTGTCCTGTGTATTACACCTATTCCATTACCTCCTCCTCCCTCATACATCGCTCTGTCCTGTGTATTACACCTATTCCATTACCTCCTCCTCCCTCATACATCGCTCTGTCCTGTATATTACACCTCTTCCATTACCTCCTCCTCCCTCATACATCGCTCTTTCCTGTGTATTACATCTATTCCATTACCTCCTCCTCCCTCATACATCACTCTGTCCTGTGTATTACACCTATTCCATTACCTCTTCCCTCATACATCGCTCTGTCCTGTGTATTACACCTATTCCATTACCTCTTCCCTCATACATCGCTCTGTCCTGTGTATTACACCTATTCCATTACCTCCTCCTCCATACATCGCTCTGTCCTGTTTATTACTACTACTCCTCTAC
>NW_017306817.1:249610-255075 GCF_000935625.1 Nanorana parkeri
TACATCGCTCTGTCCTGTGTATTACATCTATTCCATCACCTCCTCCCTCATACATTGCTCTGTCCTGTGTATTACACCTATTCCATTACCTCCTCCTCCCTCATACATCGCTCTGTCCTGTGTATTACACCTATTCCATTACCTCCTCCTCCCTCATACATCGCTCTGTCCTGTATATTACACCTCTTCCATTACCTCCTCCTCCCTCATACATCGCTCTTTCCTGTGTATTACACTTCCATTACCTCCTCCTCCCTCATACATCGCTCTGTCCTGTATATTACACCTATTCCGTTACCTCCTCCTCCCTCATACATCGCTCTGTCCTGTGTATTACACCTATTCCATTACCTCCTCCTCCCTCATACATCGCTCTGTCCTGTATATTACATCTCTTCCATTACCTCCTCCTCCCTCATACATCGCTCTGTCCTGTGTATTACAACTATTCCATTACCTCCTCCCTCATACATCGCTCTGTCCTGTGTATTACATCTATTCCATTACCTCCTCCTCCCTCATACATCGCTCTGTCCTGTGTATTACACCTATTCCATTACCTCCTCCCTCATACATCGCTCTGTTCTGTATATTACATCTCTTCCATTACCTCCTCCTCCCTCATACATCGCTCTGTCCTGTGTATTACACCTATTCCATTACCTCCTCCTCCCTCATACATCGCTCTGTCCTGTATATTACACCTATTCCATTACCTCCTCCTCCCTCATACATCGCTCTGTCCTGTATATTACATCTCTTCCATTACCTCGTCCTCCCTCATACATCGCTCTGTCCTGTATATTACACCTATTCCTCCACCTATAGACTGGACACTACTACCGTAATAACACTATTGCTGTGTCTACACCGAGCCTCACATTTATTCTGTCATATATAGACTGGACACTGCTCATAACCCTGTGTGTATGCTGACCCTCACACCTATTCCATCACGTTTAGACCACACACTACTAATAACACTATTACTGTGTGTATGCTGACCCTCACACCCAGGGGAGTTACTAGAAATCATGGAACCCACTAGCAAAACTTTGGGGCCCCCCAACTAACTATTTTTGGAGTGGCTGGCAGTGTCATCTGTGATAATTTGTGTCATTGAGCTTACCATGATGTATGTATCAAGGGCAGACACGAGCAGGAAAACTGCTTAAATTGTAAAGAGCCAGCGATGGCTGTTTACATACAAGCGGTCCAGCGGCTGTAGAGTCACTGGATCGCTTGTATTATGCATGTGGGCTTGCACCCTCCCCCTCTCTGCCGCCGATCCCGAGCTTATCACACGATCTCCTTCTGATCCCTCCTCTGTTTTCTGAATGCAGAAAGTGATATATATTACATCACTCCCGCATTCAGCTGTCATTTTCCGACTCCTGTAGCAGGAGAGAAACTGGTGAAGCAGATGAAATTTGGGGTCTTAGAGACTAGATAGAGACTAGGTCTTAGAGTCTCCATAACGAGGACCTGTCTGTGTAAATTGGCTATCACATAGGGGGATTCTTAGCTCCCTATGTGATAGCAATAAAGTTAAGTGAAAAAAAGTTTAAAAAAAATGAAAGTTACAAAAAAATTAAAGTCACATATAATTATTTTTTTTTAAAACACAAAAATGTTTTTAAAGTCCCCCGCTCCCACATACACACACACAAACGTGTCGGGTGCGCCTATGTGCACCCATTGTGCCAAACATGTTACATATCACTGTAAACGTCAGAGTAAGGGCAATAATTTCAGGGCCATCAATCTCTGATAACACTAAACTAACATAAATAAATTGTGCATAAATAAATTATTCTGGTTCTCACTAGAATTAGTGCTTGCTGCTTAGTGAGTAGCTGAGCGCGAAGTTCATCATCAACATTGATAACACTAAGCTGATGAGCGGTAAAAGCTTTTAAAGCGTCGCCTATGGCCAACTTTTTTTTTTTTTTGCGATTTCGCTGGCGCACACAATTTTAAACCTTGACATGTTTGGTGTCTATTTACCTGATTTGACCCTGTCTTTTATATTTTACCAAAAATTTGGGTAAGAATAAATGTTTTTTAACATAATGTAGGGACCCATTTTGGTACTTATTTCACTATATAGTATAAAATAAAAACCTCAGTGGTGATTAAATACCATCAAAAGAAACCTCAATCTGTCCCAATAAAATGGTGTTAAATACATTTTAGTACAGTGTTGCATGACGGTATGAATGTCAGTCAAAGTACCGCAGCGCTGAATACTGAAAAATTGCCTGGACAGGAAGGGTGTGTAAACACCTGGTCTTCAAGTGGTTAAACAAAATAGCAAAACAATAGGTAACTCCAAGGTGTAGTTTGAGCTGATCCAGAGGTCTAAAGCCAAAGTGAGTAGTCAGCTGAACCAGGTCTGGGAATGTCTGGGAACTCAAAGAGCAAGATGAACAAGTACAATAGCCGGAGTCTGGAACCAGGAGATCAGTAGACAGAGCCAGGATCATACACAGAGCACAGGAACAAGGAGAGAGCAACTGGAAGGTCTGAGCAAGGGCTGAAACCAAGTCAAAAGACTGATGATTATATAATGACCTTGAGTCGAATCCTCAGTGTGGGATAGGAAAGTTGCCAGGATTTTGTCAGTAGGTGCAGAATGATGAAGTTTATGGGTTTGGTCATACACTTTTACACTTAATGTTGTCTGTAGGGAGTAATACTTGAGCTCTTTTCTCCCTCATGTATATGTGGGGTATGACTGTCAGAGAAGTAACAGCTGCCACCATTCCCTCTTTCTCTGACAGAGAGTTTCAGTCAGACCTCTCCCCCCTCCACACCTGGATTTCTGAGGCAATGCTGCTTCTCGTGTAGCCGCTTTGCTATTATTTATTAACATTTTACACAGAGTGACTGCAGTGTTCAAAAGCAGCCGCTATCTATGGCAGAGGCAGGACTCTGCCATAGATAGTGCGGCACTGATTCCACTGTCATCAGTGGGCACTCTGTGTGCTGTGTGTGGGTACCTGCTTCTGAGGTGGCAGGTGACATCGCCAGCGCTGCTTCCCAGGCTTTTCTGTCAGCACAGAGGAAGCAGAGGCTGCACTTTGAAACAGACTGGTTTCTCGGGGGTGACTGTCAGAGAAGTAACAGCTGCCACCATTCCCTCTTTCTCTGACAGAGAGTTTCAGTCAGACCTCTCCCCCCTCCACACCTGGATTTCTGAGGCAATGCTGCTTCTCGTGTAGCCGCTTTGCTATTATTTATTAACATTTTACACAGAGTGACTGCAGTGTTCAAAAGCAGCCGCTATCTATGGCAGAGGCAGGACTTTTTCTATGACAGAGCGGCACTGATTCCACTGTCATCAGTGGGCACTCTGTGTGCTGTGTGTGGGTACCTGCTTCTGAGGTGGCAGGTGACATCGCCAGCGCTGCTTCCCAGGCTTTTCTGTCAGCACAGAGGAAGCAGAGGCTGCACTTTGAAACATACTAGTTTCTCGGGGGTGGCAAGCCTGCTGGGACACACTTCATCCCCGGTGGCCTGGTGGGTTCAAGCTTGTGGAGCTGGGGCATGACGGACCCTGTTAAGGGGAGTGGTGCTGGTTCAGTGAGCAGCACTGAGGGGAGCTGTGCGACATGTGGGGGAGTTTATCCCTATCCTGGGTCAGGCTCTATTTTTTCCACCTGTGAATCCTTGCTGACCCCTGCTTCACTCTAAGGTCCTGCTTTGGGTGGCCCTGGACCCTGAGCTCTATTATATTCCTGTGAAAACACTTATTTCTGTTTCGGAAGTTTTTGTTTCGCATATGGAGACAGTCTTTACTAAAAAGCGATCCCCACCATCACCTTCGCCCTCTGATTCCTCTGCAAAGGAAGAGGTTTTACCTTGGATTTCTGCATCTTCTGGGAAAATAGGTTCGACAGATCGATCCCACTCTGCTAGTGATGATGAAACCTTTTCATCTACATTTTCACAAGAGAAAGTAGTGGTCTCTGCACTTATTCAATCATTTTGCAGGCCTCTTTTGAAGGCCAGCATGGTATCCTTGTGGTTAGCACTTCTGCCTTGCAGCAGAATGGTCCCTGATTCAAGTCCCAGCCAAGATACTAACTGCATAGAGTTTGTTTGTTTATACTGAAGTTTCTGCGTAGGGATGCACCAATACCGGTTTTTCGGTATCGAGTACGAGTACCCATATTTTTTTTTCCGGGTACTTGCTGATACCGAATACTGATACCGGCATCCCGGGGTACCGTTGGCCCAGCTTATCAGAAGGCCAACAAGTGAAGCCGCCTTTCTAGACAATCAGGAAGCCAGGAGGCGGGTCATGACTCACCGCCAGGCTTCCTGATTGGCCAGGAAGCTAACCAATCAGGAAGCCAAGTAGCACGCCATGACCCGCCATGACGTGCTACTTGGCTTCCTGATTGGTCAGCAAGCCAGGCTGCCTTGCAACATGTCAAGCTGGCTTCCTAGCTATACAGAAAGCCGGGAGGTGGGTCATGACCCGCCGCCTGGCCTCCTGATTGGCTGGGAAACCAGTTCCATGCTCCCTCTTGGCACTGCCGTTCAGAGGGAATCACCCTCTCAACGGAAGTTCCGGTATCGGGGTAAGTATCGTAGCATTTGGGCGAGTACAAGTGCCGGACGGTGTGCATCTGGGCACAATAAACATATAAAGTATATGCGAATAAGCATGTAATAAAGATGCATGTGTAACAAAGGATTCCCAGAGCATGACACAGCAGTAGTTACCTACTTTCAGACAGGCTGTGTCTCATTGAGATTTCTAATGGAGAAGTATGGCAGGAGGGAGAAGTGTCACTGCTCTGACTTATTCACTTGTATGTGCAAATTTCTGAAAAGGAGATCTGCAGGAATGGCAAAAAAAGAAAATGAGAAGATTTCCATTAACTTGAAGCATTGTAGATGACAGTTTACCTGAGGCAACAAATCCTATTGAAGTATGTTTGAATTGCAGGCAAAGCAGGTCAAATGTAGCAGAGCTGCATTCAAATGGAAAAGCCTTGACAGGAAGGTATGTGTACATAAGCAGGGCCGGCCTTAGGCGTTTAGGCGCCCCGTGCGAGAAAGCTTTACAGTGCCCCTCAGTGACCACACCCCTCAGTGGCCACACCCCCAGTATCCCCACCCATTTCCCCCAATATCCGCACCATTTAAAGACTCCCATTTTGTTAAGCCACAAACAAAAATATATTAAAAAGTATGATAAAAATAAAACTGTTATTAAAAGTTATTAAACTTGTAGGCACAATATAAGCATTCTTATCAAATAAAACAAGAGAAGGCAAACAAGTGATAAACAATAAATGTCAAACTAAAATAGAGTCTCCCCGGGGCGGGGGTGCGGACGAGGGAGCGCTGTCATGCTGGATGGCCAGCGGTGAGGAGGAGAGAAGCCGCCTCGAGGACGAGCTGTGTCGGCCGCATGGCGCCTTTGTTGCCATGGCGCCCTGTGCGGCCGC